>NC_056728.1:278080873-278258373 GCF_019279795.1 Protopterus annectens
GTTGTACAGGATGTTACTTTTCATGAAGCAGAAATTTGCTCATCTTTCGAGTGGTATGAATGTTTGTATTGCGCATGATGCAAAGCAGAGCTACTGCTTTGTCTCACTGCTGGAAATTATTGCTCAGGAATGGGACATGCTAGATTTCCTGCCCACTCAAAAGTATTTTTACTTCTCACAGTGTGGGATGTTTTATTATTTTTCAAGAAACTGCATGAAAAGAAGCAACATGCACACTGCTGGAACTCAGAAAGGATTTCTTTTTTTGCATTACTGCTTTAGTGAGTGAGTGAGTGCAGTGCCCCAGCTAGTATTACTGTCTGGTTAAGTGACTTGCTCATAGTCGCACAGAAGGTAGAAAGAATGATGCCCTGTACCTTTTGCAAGGCAGCTCATTAAGAGCTTGGAGCCTTAATCTCCCACAACTGTCAGACCTCTTTTTTGGTAAATCACTGGGGACAACAGTCAATCTCAATCATTAGAGTTTCATTTTTTTTGTGGTTCACAAAATGCATGCCAATGCAAACCTTACGTGACCTGTTGTTTGTTAATTGTTTAAGTGATTTAGAGTAGTTTGCTCTTATCATTCTCCAAATTTGCAGAAAACCTCCAATTTGGTCTCACATTAATGCCCGCCCTTGAGCAAATCACTTAACCAGACCGTGCTTTGGGGTAACTGAAAGTTTGGGTACGGCTCTTCAATGGCCCCGTGAACAGTAAGCCTAGTAACTACCTATGAACTGGAGTAGTTTTGGTGTAAAGGAAGGACACAGCTTGTAGTAAAACTGGTGCATCATCGTATGAGTCACGTTCATTAGGTATAAAATTATGGGTTTCCTTGCTCTGTTGAATGTTGACAGTGTATTTATTATTTTTCAGTGAATGTGCTGGATAGCCTGAAGTTCGAGTTTAATGTTAACTACGAATACATGTTTAATAATTTAGCTTGCTTTTTGCAGGCATGTGTGAAATGCACTGTGTTTGGCCTACAACAGTTTGCATAGCACTTAGTGCAAATAAGTAAGACTTTGATCTGTTAAAGAGCTGTTTCATGTAGAACATGGTTTGATTCCCTCAGCCTTTATCTGTCTTCTATATGACTCTGGCCACCATAGTACGTCTAGGTTGCTCCTGAAAAATGACACTTGTGCCAGTGAGATGTCCCAAGGCTGTTCGCAAATGTGTTAAATATTTGTCTAATAAACTCCTATACCTTTCAAATAGCTGCTAATTAGTACTTCACTATATGCTAATTGAGTATGAATCCCACCTCTACTCTTGTAGCTTAATGGGATGCCAGATGCATTTTCATGGGAAAAAAAAGTTGACTGTTTCTTATGCCAAGTCTGTTTTGAATGCAAGAGTGTTTAGTTTTATTAAAAAAAATGTCTGTCAGTGGGTTTTTTTTGTTTGTTTGTTTTGTTTTTGTTAAAATTTTAAATAAAGTTTTAAGGGAAATCCAATAATTGTAAAAAAAAAAAAAAAAAAAAAAAAGAAAATAGGATGTACACTGACAGGTATAGAGAGTGCTTACGGTAATTTAGAGGAGACAATCAAGTAATGGGATATTGGTGTGGCTAGCACAGGACTGATTCATTACCTTATTCAGGACCCCATTTGCCCTGGATGCAACTCTGTTGACTCTGGGGGTACATGTTACCATAACACATTTTCTGCCATTCAGGGAGGTTAGACCAGTACTGAGTGATGTCAGAGGGGATAGCTATTCTTATTGACAGAGAAGATACAGAGAGATCAACACTGAAATTTAAGTGTCCTACAAGAATGCAAGCCCACAGCCCTCAAAAAAACCCACTGTATTGTATGCAGTAATAAAAGGTGCAGCAGCACTTACATTGTCTTTAACTGGAACCTGGATAGAGTAATATAGTCTAAACATGCTGCATCTTAGTAATATATTTTCGAAGTATCCTTTTGACAGCCTGCAGCAACTACAAAGGGGTTGACATTTGTCAGCTCATACAGTCTGCATTATAAGGAGTGATGATCAAAACTGTCTGATATTCAGCATCCATTACATAATAATTGTTGCATATTACTAAGATACAGTCTTCGCTACAAGACTGGATTGTAAAGGATTTCTGCATTTAGTTGTTAATAAGCTGTTTAAAATGGCAAGAATGCAGGGTTTTAATCTTTTCACCTTCATTTACCTACTCTATGACATTGAGCAGGTCACTTACCTAGGCAGTGCTTTGGAACCATTGGGAAATTTGAGCTAGGTTCATTAATAGTCTTCTGGAGTACATGCCTAATAACTATGAACCTGTTGTTGTTTGCCAGCCATTTCCTACTGCATAGCTGATTAGTTCAAGAAATATTATGGCAATATCATCAGTACCCCAATTTTTGAATGCAATACAGGCAGTTTATTCAATGGCAGCAGGCACTGCATTTGTAGATTAAGCATTTGAAATGCAAAGCTGTTTTCCTTCAGCAATCTCAGCATGAATAGTGAATCTCACTCATACAAAATTATTCAGATAACTTTTACTTCTGCAGATATTATGCACATTGCTAGTTTATGCTCCCAAATGTTTAATATTGCCAAGCCTCTCATACACTTTTCTATTTAAACTCTGCTACACATAGCTGGGTCTTACAGTGTGATGCTAGCAATGATTACACAATTTCATGTAGTTCATCAAAAGCTACCAATAAAGTACATGTAATGAATTTCTTCATAAAATAAAGGGTGTACACCATCAACAAAGTGGCAATAACTCTTGGTGGTGGTGCTGGGAGATCTATAAAAGAAACAATCATATGCTGTTATGTTGTCATTTTAAACAGTTTAATCTGGCTTTGCAGGAATAGTATGTATATGTGTGTTTATGAATTAAAGTTTTAATATTTTGGCTACTGTCTGTATGTGTGGGAGAAAAATATGAAATACGCAACTGCGGTCATTATTATTGTTCTCTCTCTCATCTTCCTTCTACCTATCCTAAAATATTGCTTCTTACCTCTTCATACTAATGGAAAATGGCCATAGTTATCCCCTTGAACAAAGGTGGTGCTTCCACTGACCCCAGGAACTATAGACCTATTTAGCCTAACTAGCCTTATCTGCAAGGCCATGGAGCGAATCATGGACCTGATCAACAAAGATATAGGTAACCTCCAAACACTTGACCCTACTCAGTTTGGATCTGTCAAAGGGAGATCATGCCTGCTAAACCTGGTGGACTTCTAGACAGTCACCATGGCCTTGGATGATGGAAATCTTTGCATACAGCCTACCTAGACTTAGCCAAGGCTTTTGGCACCATCTCCCACTGAAGCATCATTGACAAACTCACCCAGCTAGGTATCAACACTTGTATCATTAGATGGGTCACTAACTGGCTCACTGATAGAACACAGTCAAAATAGGGGACTACACTTCCAACAGCAGATCTCTAACCAGTGGTGTTCAATAGAGATCAGTCCTGGGACCTGTACTGTTTGGAATATATTTCTCCTAAGTACAAGCAAAAACTAAAGGTCTGTGGCTGATGACTGCAAACTAGGAGTGGTCATAGAATCTCCAAATGATGTCAACATCCTACAAGAGGGTCTTACACAAACAAATGGTTGGTGCCAAAGTCATGGCCTTAAACTCAATGCAAAAAATGGATCATCATCCCTTTCGGTAACAGCAATGTTTCTGCTAACCACCATATCAACAGCAACACCCTAGGGAAGCATTCAGTGGTGAGAGACTTGGGCACGCAGGTTGACCACAACCTTACTTTTGATCACCATGTTTTCACAGTGGTAAGAAGGGCATTCTATATTG
The DNA here is from genome assembly GCF_019279795.1 of Protopterus annectens. Lineage (NCBI taxonomy): Eukaryota > Metazoa > Chordata > Ceratodontiformes > Protopteridae > Protopterus > Protopterus annectens. Next base: position 278,084,676 of record NC_056728.1, read on the forward strand.
CTCATCTCATAAGTAAGGGAATTGCCTCCAGAAAAAAAAGAAGTTACAACCTCTCTGTACTCTTCCCTCATCGGGCCAATAACAGTACAAGGCCCCTTTTGCTATGTACTTTTCCAAGCACCTGCAGCAACTGGACAGACCACAAAGGTTCCTCGCAGGAAAAATGAAGTGTCTTCAGCATCTGTCCTATGTGGACCATCTGAAATCACTCACTTTATTCTGTTTCAAAAAGACTACTCAGAGGTGATTTCTGCCTTGCATACAAGGAAATCTCTGATCCTGCTTTACTGGAAATGCTGCACATCAGCAAGTCAAATGGTACATGGGTTACTCACTCTAAAGACCTTAACATGGTATGTGACATTAACAGAACCTGCTGGAGGGACAGTTACCACACCTTTGGAACAGACTCCCTCTTCATGTCAAACAGAGCACCTCATTGGCCCTCTTCAAACGCAATCTGGACGATTGGATGGGTAACCGTAAAAATTCACCCTGGGGGTTCCACCCGAGTCCCTCTTGGACAGGTGCAATAGGTGCTGATCATCGAAATAAGGGTGGAACTTGGCAAGGCCTGTAAAGGCCCTAGGGCCATTAGCCTAATAATTTCCTATGATCCTCTTTTTCTCTCTACCAAGTTCATTTCCAAATATGTTCCATAGCTCTTTAGCTGCTGCTAATAATTAATGATACTGTTTAAAATCTGTACATTTGTTAATTACTTGTATACCTCTGTTTACTATGCTCTTTTATGTAATGTATTTTTCAGAGTTTTTCTGCCTAGAAAAAAGTTTCATAGTTCATTACAAGATGCTGATATTAATTAACTATTCTCTGTTTAAATTGTGTATATTTGTTTATTACTTACATACCTCTGTTTACTAGATTATTTAGGTAATGCTGAAAAATTTCTCAAGTTCTTCTCCCAAGGCCTCTGTTGAAAAGGTTCCACCCAGTTGGACTATCCCAGTAAACAGATAAATATTTTTTTGCAACAGACATCTGAGAAGAATGAAATCAACAATGTGGCTATAATTACTGGGTTTAGAGGATGTCTAGATAAAAATGACTGACCCTGTTGAGCTGATAAAGCTAGAAAGGCATTAGTTGGGGTCCTTGTAGAACTACTGTACATTTGTGTAAAACAAACTGGAATATTTTACTGTGCTCATTTTTATCACAGACGTGTTGTGTGCACAGTCGATAAAGTGGTCAAAATTGTTCAGTATGGATAAAAGTGAATTATAATGACAGCAATACGAGTGGTCTATGTAGATCAATATGCGTGCATATATCTTTAAGAAGCTATCTTAGGGCTTGCACAAGTGTATAAATACTGAACTGCCATTTTGTAGTTAACTGTTGAGATGCAAGCATGTATGTATGTAAGCACTGTCTGTTAACTAGTTTGTTCATATTTAATGATGCTGCTATCCATCTTGATGTGTTTGTATGTATTAAAGCATCTGAACAAAACCCCAAGCTTTCTTGTTTTACGTATTAGACACGAACGAGAGATATGGTGTCAGAAGCGGCATGTCTAAAAGGACATGGAGTTAGAAGTAGCATACCGAAGGGGCATGGAGTCAGAAATGGCTTGGCTAAAACTACTTAAGGCACTTGTTTAGATGCTGCTGGAATATACAAGAGTGGATCATCCCAAAATGTGTATACTTCAAAAATCAGGTCAGAAATGACTTTCAGGTATTAGAACTTAGCTCAGCACTATTTCTTTTTGCATAATAAGAAATGAGGCATACAGAACATTCTAAATAATATTCGCATTAACTGATATGTATGATATTGATAGAACTATTAAAATTGCTATGGAAAATGTTTGAAATAAAGTCCGAATTGCATAAAACAAATAAAATAAGGGGAAATGACCGCATTTTCGCAAAGCATGTGTAGTTTTCGTATTAAGCAAAGATATCAGAGTTATCAGAAGTGTATAAAATGTTTGCATGTTTGTGCAGTGTTACAGTAAAGCTATTTCATAAAGTACAGCCATTACAAGGCAAATTTCAGAGTACAGCTATTACAAACCATATTTTGCAAATTACAGCATTTTGAAGAATTCATTGTGCATCTGAATGTTGTTACAAGCTCACAGAAAAATAAGATATGTTCTTACCATACCATTCCATCTGTATTGTTGATCTTCATTCATTCATTCATTATTGATGGGTGTCGGTTCCATCCTCAGAACTGAGATAGCCTTGTAACAAGCTCCTGTCAGCCAAAAAACTCTCGAGCTAAGCTTTTACCTACAATGCCCTTCCCCTTGTTACTTCAGATGGAGCTTGCCTAACATAAGTAAAGCAGAGGCTGTGTCTGGACAGAAAAACCCTAAGAACAGATGCAGGACCCTGTACGATCCCCCCGGACCCTTAGGAGGGGGAAGGAGGGTGGGATGTAATGAATGAATGAAGGTCAACAACACAGATGGAACATTATGGTAAGAACATAACTTCTTTATCTGATGCTGTTAATCTTCATTCATTCTTTACTTATGGGGCACAGTCCCTAGCTACCTTTATTCCTGGGACGCCCTTATGGAAGAATGCTCCTGAGTACCATTGAACCAAAGGATGCTGTTTCCCTGGAGGCTAAATCCAATTTGTAATGAGTGATAAAGGTATGAGGGTTAGTCCAGGTTGCAGCTGCACATATTTCATTCAAAGAAGCACTCGCACGTAAAGCAGCAGAAGTAGCTACTGACCTGGTAGAATGTGCTCTGAATTTACAAGGCAGAGGGGGGTTTTGTTCTTTTGGTAAATCAAGGTTATGCAGTTTCTCAACCATTTGGCCAAAGTTACCTTTGAGACAGGATTATCCATTTTTGGTCCTGAGAAAGCCACAAATAATTAGTCTGATTTACGTATTAATTTTATTCTGTCCAGGTAAAAACACAGTTGGCTATGTACGTCCAAGCAAGTGAAGGCAATACTCTCCTTTATTTGAGTAGTTTGGAAAAAATACTGGCAGGTCAACTGTTTGGTTAATCGTCGGTTCAGAAATAACTTTAGGTAAAAAGAATGGATCTGTTCGGAGTGATACTCTGTCTTTGTGAAATATCATATAAGGACATCTGATGCACAAAGCTTAAGCTCTGAGACACGTTTAGCTGTTGTGATGGCTATCAAAAATAATGATTTCCAGGACAGAAATTTCAGATCGCAAGTAGAGGCAGGTTCAAAAGGAGGTCATGTTAGAGAATGTAATACTAAAGTTAAGTTCCAAGGTTCTATTGGTTCCCTGAAAGGGGGTCTGATATGCAGAACACCTTTTAAGAATGTTTTGTAGAGATGGTGGGATACAAGGGAAGAATCTTGAAAACCAGTACGGAAATTTGAGATTGCAGCCAAGTGCACCCGAATGGTTGAAGCTGCTGCTCCTGAATCATGAAGGTTTGACAAATATTCCAAGACTACAGTAACCAGGGTTGAAAAAGGATCCAGCTGCCTTTGAGACCAGATGAGGAATCTCTTCCATTTGCTGAGATAGGTTTTCCTGGTGGATGGTTTATGAGACGCCAAAAGGATATTATGCACTGGGGAGGTAAAGTTATCCTGCCTGGTGATTACTGGAAGAGGAGGAACCAAGCTGTCAGCTTGAGACTAGAAATATTCCGGTGAGTCAACCCTTGTGGGTGTGAGATCAGTTCTGGAGAGGGATCCAGAATCCATGGGCGATCTAGTAGGCGAGGCCAAAGGAAGGGAAAGCAAACTTGTTGTGGCCAACAAAGGGCAATGAAGATTACTTTGCTTCTCAAACCTGGGGCTTTCTTTAGAAATTGGGGAGTCAGGGGCAACAGAGGACCAGTGAATCACAGCATCCCTAGGGGACTCCTCCTGTGGAGGATTAGGGCAAAGTAGCTGCTGCATTTGTGGTTTGCTGGAGAGGTCAGTAAATCCCAGCAAGGCTGGCCCCAGCGACTGAATATCTTTGCTGCAATAGTAGGATTGAGGGACCACTTGTGAGGCAGTAGGATGCATAGTACAGTTGTGTACACTTACCATAAATGTAGATGTTCGAGTGTCTTCACTGTTGCAGTCATCACTGTAGGGTTCTTCCTGCAGTGATGACTGCAACAGTGAAACACGATGAACATCTGCTCAGCTTGTCTGCAATCATGTTGGAATCCCAGGGAATATGCGCTGCTATCAGAAAGTGATTGGAAGCTATCGCCCATTGCCAAATTCTCATGGATTCTCGACAGAGGGTAGAGATTTGGTTCCCCCTTGTTTATTGATGTACTAGACCACTGACATGTTGTCTGACTGAACTGCAATAGCTCCCGATGGAAGGATGGAATGAAATGAAATGCTTGCAACACTAGAAGCACTGCCCTCAGTTCTAGGACACTGATATGCAGGTTGGCCTCTGTAATCAACCAAGTGCCTTGGACCATCTTCCCTGGTAAACCCCACACCCTATCAGGGAAGCGTCGTAGTCACTGTAGCCCTGGGCTGTTGAGGAGGAAAGGGGTGGCTCCATTGCTGACCATCTGGCTTCATCCACCACATAAGATCTTGTTTGCATCTTTGTGTTATTCGAATTCGGAAGGATATGGGTGATGTAATGGGTACCACTGAGTTAGAAGGAGCCACTGTAGGATTCTCATGTGCAGTCTTGCTAAGGAAACTATAATAATTGATGCTGCCATCGACCCCAAGAGTTTAAGTACAGTTTGTGCTGGGACTAGGGTTTGACAGAGTATCATCTGGATCTGTGATCTTATCCTGAGTAGTCTGTGATCTGGTAGAGATGCTAGACAAGTTGTTGTGTTGAGGATAGATATGATAAATTCTAGGGATTGAGAAGGAGCTAGATTGCACTTTCCCCAATTTATCGAGATTCCTAGATGTTCTGCAAGTCTTAGAGTGTACAATAATGCTGTCTCCAGTAGACGCTTGGTGGGGGAGGTGAGGAGCCAATCGTCCAGATATGGAAACACTCTGAATCCTTGTAGTCTCAAGTGAGCTGTTACCACTGCCATGCACTTGGTGAACACTCTGCGGGCTGTAGAGAGGCCAAAGGGCAGTACTCGGAAATGAAAGTGATTGGCTCCTAGCCAGAAGCAAAGGAATCTTCAAGAGCCTGTCCACATTTTTATAAGGTAATAAGCATCCTGAAGATCTATCGAGCACATCCAATTGTCTTTCTCCAGTAACAGAAAGATAGATTGAATTGTGACCATCCGGAATTTTTTTTACTTGACAAATTTATTTAGGATGCTGAGATTCAGAAATGGTCTCCAGTCCCCTGTCTTTTTTGGCACTAAAAAGAATCTCAAGTAAAATCCAGATCCTAGTAGCAAACAACGACCACAGTATCCAAGAAGTTCTTTAATAAAATCTCTGACGTCTCGGCCAAAGCCTTCAAGGAGAATAAAATTGTATACAAGCATCCACATTTTATAACAAACTAGTAACTCAATTAAACAATTAAGCAATTAATTAAGCAACACTCTCCAATTGAACTCAGCACTGAGCCCACAAGGAGACATAGTTTTATACTTTAAAATAAGCAGAGCTTCTTTTTGCAGTAACACAGTTTTAACATCCTGCTGACAATATATTATTGGCTTAACTTGTTCTAAAATAGTGGCTTTTAAACCTTCACTATTTTTGTTATGACATTCTAAAAAATGCAAAGCTACAGGGCTTTCAATATTACCATTCTTAATGTCCCTTATATGCTCTAACAATCTCAGTTTGAAGGCCCTTTTTGTTTCTCCTATGTAATACATATTACATGGACAACATAGAGCATAAATAACCCCTACTGACTTACAACAAAACTGCTTAACAGGAGTAAACTTAACATCATTAATAAATGGAAAACATGGTGTGATATATTTGCAACCTTTGCAATTTCCACAAGGGAAAGTGCCAACTTGGCATGGTTCTTTATATAATGAAGGTGGAGCCAAAATAAATTTACTTTTAACCAAAAATTTTTTATATTTCTACCTCTCCGATAGGAAAATTGTAAATTAACATTCAGCCACTGTTCAACATTTTTGCAAGAAAGTAAAAAAGACCAAAATTGTTTTACTATATCAAGAAATTGGGAAGTAAAACAACCATAAGTGGTTACAAAATACATATTTTCCTTACAGTTATTATTACCATTATATTGAGCCACATTTTTGCAGGGAAAATAACTATTTACACCATCAAAAAGCTTAACTCTTTTAACTAATTTATCAAAACATCTGTTTAAAATATCTTTGTTATATCCCCTACTCAAGAAAGATTCCACCAAAGTATTCATTTCCTGCTGAAAAATATCAGGTCTTCCACATAATCTATATGTACGTAACATTTCCCCATATGGTAAGGCATCCAACGTATGAGGAGGATGGCCACTGGTTCCATGTAAATAAAAATTAGTACCGTCAAATTTTCTATTGATCGAAGTAATAATTTTAGTACCATTAGAAATATCGAGAATAGCATCCAAAAATGGGACAACAAGTCCCATTTTTAGACCATCAAAACTCATAGAAAATCTATTATGATTAATATCTTTAACAAATGCTTTAATGTCACTTTCATCAGCATCCACCAAGAATATTAGATCATCCACGAACCTATAATAAGATATTACATGGGTCTGAAAAAATCTATGCTTGTATATTGTTTCTAGTTCAAATAAACCCATAAATAAATTAGCATACATGGGGGCAAAAGAAGCCCCCATGGCTGTACCCTGTAACTGATGATACAAAATGAGTCAAACAAAAATTAAGTAACTCTATAATAAATGCTGTGACCGGATTGTCACCCAAAAAGTATCTAACAGCCTCAATGCCAAAAGGGTGTTTAATGTTGGTATAGAGGCTTTTAACATCAATAGTAAACCACGTCATCCTAGCATTTATTTTCACCCCTTTCATCTTATTCAGAAAATCAAAAACATCACAAATATATGATGGCAATTTGTATACAAAGGGAGCTAGAAATTGATGTAGAAAAATACCCAAATTATGCAAAAAATACAAAGAACCAGAAACAATAGGCCTCCCAGGGGGCCTAGACAGATTTTTATGTATTTTGGGTAGGCAATAAAAAGAGCCATTTTGAACCTTCTATCTGAAATTTCTTTTTAACATCAGTGGAACTAAAATAACCTAGCCTAACCCCTTTATTTAACAAATCTAAATATTCCTGAACTGATTTGAAATAAACATCTACAGATATAACTTTATAAGTGTTACTGTCATTTAAATGTTCCATACACATAGAAAAGTAATCAGCAGAATTCAAAACAACAAGCTTATTACCTTTATCAGAAGGTTTGAAAATTATGTCAGTTCTTTTACTGAGCCTAACTAAAGCTTGCCACTCATTCCATTGCAAGTTATAATCAACATTAGTTTTATTACTCATAAATTTTTCATAACTGAGTTCAGTAAAAAAATTAACTAAACTAACAAACTGACATATGTCATTATTTAAATAGCCAGGAGTAAAATTACTAGTGGTAGGTATCTTAGTAGTGTCTAGCTGGCAATATGCATTAATAGCTTCATCTGAAAAACAAGAAAAATAACTATCACCAGAACTACTATCATCAAATGTATCAGCAGAATTTAAAGACGTCGAACAGTTAACTAAAGAAATGTTTCAAATGTAATTTCCTACCAAACACATACATATCTTTTTTAAGTTCATGAAGGGGATTAATAACTGTGGGGATAAATTTCAAACCCCTATTAAGTAAAGACATTTCAACACAGTTAAAATCATAACCAGATAAATTAATAACATAATCTGCAGTATTACAATACCTTAAATTATTCGATACATGTTCATTTTCTACCCCTCTTATATCCCCCATGTCCATAACGTTGTCCACCTGGAAAGGAAGATTGGTCCCATGTCCGTTTCTGTCCCTGTTGATGATGAAAAGAGGTGGCGGCCTCTCCACGAAATGTAGAGCGAAAGTTCTCCCTTTGTTGGGCGCTGGTAATACTGGAAACTCCGTTTCATATTCTCCGTCTTCGTAAGTTGTATATCCCCTGTCCGACGCTGAAGACACATGAGAAACATTCATCTGTCTACCGGACTGAAACCTAACTTGTTTACGCACTTTCGTGCATTGTGCTTTAGACAAAAAAGCCCGATTGGCTTCATAGTCACGTACATCACGGAGAAGTTTGCCTTTTTTACGCTCAACTAAAGTAGCTTCATATTCCTTGAGTTTCTGATTAGTTTGAGATAGAAACTCATCAAATGTAGCCACAGAAACAGTACTAGATAAATCTGTATACATTTTTTTGATGTTATTACACAATTCTTTTTGTTTAAGTGAATCACGTTCAATAAGTATATGTAACCATTCAGTAACACAGACATGTGCAGCATTGACCCACCTCTTGTGAAAAACACAATCAGAGTCCAAAGAAAGGTCAAATGGAGTAGAGGGGTCTTTAAAAACTCTGAGACCCCTGGGTGTTATATCTGTCTCTATGTATTTCTGAAGACCACATATATTATAATGTACAGCAGTTTCTTTCCACATTAGTTTCTCCAATTCCTCAAACAAAAGCTTGTTTTCCGCATTAACAGACAAAGGAATCTTCCTTCCAACACTGGAAAAGGGATTGGGAGACCGTCTTCTTCTTTCTTCTTCCCACTTTTCCCAAATAACATTATTTTCAGTAGGCACTCTCTGAGAATTAGAACGCTCACCTCTATCACCTCTCTCAGAGGAATTAACTGGATTCAGAAGAAAATTGTCCAGAGGCATCTGATTTCCTTCTCTGGTCTCTCTAAAAATCCTTGGAAGATGGTACTGTGGATCAGAAGACATCAAAAACAACGAAAAGGCACCAAGTAGCAAGCAGCAAGTAGCAAACAACGACCGCAGTATCCAAGAAGTTCTTTAATAAAATCTCTGACGTCTCGGCCAAAGCCTTCAAGGAGAATAAAATTGTATACAAGCATCCACATTTTATAACAAACTAGTAACTCAATTAAACAATTAAGCAATTAATTAAGCAACACTCTCCAATTGAACTCAGCATTGAGCCCACAAGGAGACATAGTTTTATACTTTAAAATAAGCAGAGCTTCTTTTTGCAGTAACACAGTTTTAACATCCTGCTGACAATACATTATTGGCTTAACTTGTTCTAAAATAGTGGCTTTTAAACCTTCACTATTTTTGTTATGACATTCTAAAAAATGCAAAGCTACAGGGCTTTCAATATTACCATTCTTAATGTCCCTTATATGCTCTAACAATCTCAGTTTGAAGGCCCTTTTTGTTTCTCCTATGTAATACATATTACATGGACAACATAGAGCATAAATAACCCCTACTGACTTACACCAAAACTGCTTAACAGGAGTAAACTTAACATCATTAATAAATGGAAAACATGGTGTGATATATTTGCAACCTTTGCAATTTCCACAAGGGAAAGTGCCAACTTGGCATGGTTCTTTATATAATGAAGGTGGAGGCAAAATAAATTTACTTTTAACCAAAAAATTTTTAATAAGCCACTGTAGGATTCTCATGTGCAGTCTTGCTAAGGAAACTATAATAACTGATGCTGCCATCGACCCCAAGAGTTTAAGTACAGTTTGTGCTGGGACTAGGGTTTGACAGAGTATCATCTGGATCTGTGATCTTATCCTGAGTAGCCTGTGATCTGGTAGAGATGCTAGACAAGTTGTTGTGTTGAGGATAGATACGATAAATTCTAGGGATTGAGAAGGAGCTAGATTGCACTTTCCCCAATTTATCGAGATTCCTAGATGTTCTGCAAGTCTTAGAGTGTACAATAATGCTGTCTCCAGTAGACGCTTGGTGGGGGAGGTGAGGAGCCAATCGTCCAGATATGGAAACACTCTGAATCCTTGTAGTCTCAAGTGAGCTGTTACCACTGCCATGCACTTGGTGAACACTCTGCGGGCTGTAGAGAGGCCAAAGGGCAGTACTCGGAAATGAAAGTGATTGGCTCCTAGCCAGAAGCAAAGGAATCTTCAAGAGCCTGTCCACATTTTTATAAGGTAATAAGCATCCTGAAGATCTATCGAGCACATCCAATTGTCTTTCTCCAGTAACAGAAAGATAGATTGAATTGTGACCATCCGGAATTTTTTTACTTGACAAATTTATTTAGGATGCTGAGATTCAGAAATGGTCTCCAGTCCCCTGTCTTTTTTGGCACTAAAAAGAATCTCAAGTAAAATCCAGATCCTATCTGGTCTGGTGGGACAAATTGGATGACTTTTTTGAAGCAGCTTTTGAATTTCTAGTGCTGCTGTTTCCCTTTGAGTGGGTGGAATGTCAGAAATTCGAGATGGTGGAGTTGGACAAAGGTTGAATGGAATGTGGTATCCTCTTGTAATGATCCGTTGTACCCATAAGTCTGTTGTTAGAGTATGCCAGGCAAAATGGTACAAGGACAAATGTCCCCCGACTGCTTCCAGAGGAAAACAACCAAGCCGCTCCTCAAGAGCGCTGGTAGGGTTGCCAAGAGAAAATCTCTGGGACCCTGGTTACGTGGACCTCTTCTGCCCCTAAAGGGGCATTTTCTGGTTTAGTTAGCCCCTCTGCCACGGGGGGTATACACGCCACATGCGTCACAGAAAGGACCCTGTGATTTTTTGTGCCACATCTTTCCACTCCTCTGGTTCCTAGAATATGGACGTTGAAGGGATGAAAAACATATGCACATGACAGAAAGGGTCTTGCCATCCTTTTCACACCTGGCCAGTGTCTTTGACTTTAGGGCCGAAGAGGAAAGAGGCTTCCACTGCAGCATTCAGGAAGGAAGACTTAAATGTGTCCAGAAAGTCACCAAGGCGTATCCAAGTGTGGTGTCTCATGACAACACCTGAATCCACTGCTCTGGCAGCTCCTTCCATGGAGTGACAAATCAGACACATGAAGGAGTTGGAGATGGATTCCAGGGTAGCTAGCTGTGAGGAAACATTGTCGCGGACCAAGTCAGAAAATAAAGTTTCAGAGAGTTCAGTCACCAAGTCTCTCTGAAGCCTGGTGAAGTGTGCCAGATAATTCAAAGACCTAACTGCAAAGGTCAATAATACAAAGACTCACTTCCCAAGCCTGTCTACAGCTTGGGACTCCTTGTTTGGGGGGTGGACAGTCTGGCTCTCCTCAACCAGTTCTCTTTTGGTGGCAGCCGCCAGCACCCTAGCGTCTACTGCAAGTCCCTTAGACCAGTGAGGATGTTGTTCCCAGGGGGATAAAAGTTTGTCTGGCCTCCGGGGGATCAGTTCAATGGTGTCAGGACATTTCCATGCATGCTGCATGACGAACTGAACTAGCTTGTCTGCCTGTGGAGTCACCCAGGAGGTAGAGGGGCGAGCACGAAAGGCCTGCAGGAATGCAGACTCCTCAGAGAAAGGGTTTAAGGGCTTCCAGTCACCTCTATGTTTCAATATTTCTAGGATGTCTCCAAAGGAGACAATCAGGGGGCGACCATAGGGACTCTTCCCCTTCATCGTAGTCCATGTCTTTGGTTAGAGACTCCTCAGGGGAGTCTATGTGCTTCCTCTTGCATGTCTTCTTACGAGGGACCTCCTCAGTGGGAGCTTCTGAGGAGGATGCTGAAGAAAAAACACCCTGTGGAAGTGTATCCTGAGACTCTTGTGCCCGCTGTCCTGTAGTAAAGGCTTGTGTCAGCTGCAGCTCAGAGGGAGGATGTAGCGAGAGGTCCGATGCCAGAGACCTGCATATCGAGGCAAAGGCCCCCTCCATTGCCTGGAAACCTGGCCCTCCTGAAGAGGGATGGGAGCCCGGAACCGAGAAAGACAACCTCGGAACCGGGGTCAACACCTTGCTCCAATGAACCAGCCACCAGGCAAGGAGTCTTAAGAGGAGTGGACACTGAAAGGACTCCCAGTACCATGGACGGTACAGTAGACAAAAATTGGTCCCGTACCCTGAATCCCAGTGCCTATGGACCAGTCACGATCCTGAGAAAGACTTGGTACCAAATGGACCAGGAGCCAAAGGGATGGCTCCAACACCACGGTGAGATCCACCAGTGGAGCCGAAGTAGTGGGAGCTGAAGATGGTGCTGGTTCAGGGGGCTTCATTACTTGCACAAAAGTCGAAGGAGGATAGTAAGCTGGAGTCTGTGGAAAAAGACTCCCACCTCCAAGAGGGAGGGGAGGTTTGGATGGTGTTGTAATCCCTCCGGCCATCAGTAGCTGATCCACAAGGAGCACCACATCCAATTCGGAAAGGCTCCTGGTGGAATGTGTTGATATCCCCGACGGGGAGTCAGGTCTTTCTAGGAAGGGACTGTACTGCTGTCCCAGGAAGGGATCCACCGAGGGTGAAAATCTGGTCCTGGCTGATTAATGGGGAACACCCAACAAGAGTCGTGTGCATCAAAGTTGGGCATCTTGCAGCTGCACTGGTCGCATTGTTTAAACCTAGACATGCCTTTCTTTTCAGACATAATGTCAAAGATAGAAAGTTTGAAAAGTTTAAAAGTTTTTTTTTTTTTTTTTGAAATGAAGAAAAAGGGAAGGGGGGGGTGATACCAACAATGATATTACAAGAAATTACCTACAAAGGTAAGGGGAAAGATTACCAATGATGGTAATAAATTAATTTACCACAACGGTAATACAGAGGGAAAGGCAGAGAAATTTACCTTAAAAAAAAAAACGGTAAGAAAACAAAAGAGTAACTATAGGACAGTGGGTATTAAATGATAAATATTAAAGGTGAAAAACTAGTTAGCAATAGATAATATAGAAAAAATGTTGTCACTTAGCTTGGAGAGCTGGCTTGACAGTGACACGGCAAATGAGATCTGGGATAACAAGGAGAAGGGCATTGTGGGTAAAAGCTTACCTCAAGAGTTTTTTGTCTGACAAGAGCTTGTTACAAGGCCGACTCGGTTCCGAGGACGGAACAGACACCTATCAGTAAGGAATGAATGAAGATTAACAACATCAGATCTGTTTGTTCATACATAATTACAAGGGCCATATTTTCAGTGTTTTTGTGCATACTTTGTGGGCATGGCAGATGGATTTTATAAACCCAGTGCACTTGTGTTTGACAGTAATATTGCTGAGAATTAGACAGTGTTTGAGCACGAGTACATTTTCATACAGGCCGCATTTTCTGATAAAGATGACCATACAAAGGCATTTATTCTGCTTAATTTAGCTGGGTCAAAAGCTATAGAAAGGGAACGCTCATTTGTGTATGCACATGCTATCCATACTGGAGAGGGGGGAAAACTGTCATATTGTACCGGCTGAGTCAAGGGAAGACCCTGAATGCTTAAAAAGTTAATTTAGAGAAATGTATATCCCCAGACAAATGTTACTAAGGAAAGACAGTTATTCTACACAAGGGATCAAAAGCCTGGTGAAACTTTTGCAGCATATACAACTGACCTGAGAAATAAAGCTAAAACGTGCAGATATGTTGCCTTAAGGGATGAGCTGATAAAGGACAGACTTGTGTATGGCATAAAAGATGATGCTGTGAGAAAGATTTTGCTTCGTGACAGTGATGTTACCTTAAATGACCACTACTCCGATTTTGCCTAGCACATTTTTTCTACCTATGGTGATCTCTTCGAAGACAAACTAGGCAAACGTCCAGTTGTGTACTCCATGAAGTTAGACCCAGAGGTTAGTCCACTTATCACGCCAGCACGTAAAGTTCCAATAGCCATGCAAGACAGAGTTAGATAAAATGGTGCGACAAGGTGTAATTTGTCCAGTTGAAACTCCAGCTGAATGAGTATCTTCCATGGTGGTAGCTCATAAGAAAAGCTCAGAAGACATCAGAATATTAATTGATCCATGAGATTTGAGCAAAGCACTAAAAAGACATCCAATGCGCACAGCCGAAGAAGTCACAGCCTTGAAGCCAAATGCCACTATTTCTTCTGTCTCAGATGCAAAGAGTTTATTTTGGCAAATTCAGCTTGACAAGAAATCATCATTGCTCACTATTTTCAGTATTTGGCAGGTACAGATTTTTGAGAATGCCATTTGGGATAAATTCTGCAAGTGAAGTCTTTCAATGTGCAATGGAGCAAATTTTTTCTGGGTATCCTTGTGCTATTGTAGTAGACGACATACTAGTAAGAGGTCATGATGAAGCTGAACCTGACAGAAACCTCAGGAAAATTCTAGAAAGGGCTCGTCAAGTGAATCTTAAGCTCAACCCACACAATGCAAATTCAGGCTACAAGAATTTACTTATGTTGGTCATTTATTTATGAGTACAGGCCTATGGACAAACCCTTCAAAGCAAACAGCCATTCTCGAGATGCCAGCTCCAGACAAAGTTCAAGCCCTGCAACATTTTTCTTGGCATAGTCAACTACCTAGGCAAGTTCATTCCAGACTTGAGACCACTATCAGCACCACTCCGAGAGCTGACACAAAGCTGTATCCTGGTCTTGGCTAGGGCAATACCAAAGAGCATTCAATGTCCTGAAACACAGAATTGCTAGTCTACCTACTCTCAGATACTACGATGTTCACAAGCCAATTATACTTTACTGTGATGCTTCGAAATTTGGACTTTATACAGTTTTTCTACAAGAGGATCAACCTGTTGCCTACGCATCACAAACTCTTACCCAAACATATGCAATATGCCCAGACCAAGGAAGAGCTTCTGGCAATTGTGTTTGCATATTTGAAGTTCCATGATTTATGTTTATGGTAGACCTATCCAGATCAAAACAGGCCACCAAGCATTAGTCACTATTTTGAGAAAGCCTATGCATTCAGCTGCAGCCAGACTGCAACGTATAACTCTGAAATTGCAAACGTACAATCTCAATGCTGTCTATAAGAAAGGCAAACTTCTTTATCTTGCTGATACATTATATAGATTGCCCAGAAATACCACAGAACAGCATGAGAATGAGAACCTTGATTTTGAAGTAAGAAATGTTTCTTCCACAGGTCTTGATAAGCTGAGAGATCACACCGCCACAGAGCCAGTTTTACAAAGGCTCAACCACTTTATTAATCAAGGATGGCCATCAAAGCAATTGAGTTTACCTCAAGAAGTGCAACCTTATTTTCCCTACAGAGATGAGATTTTGTCTGACAAAGGTATCATAATGAAAGGTCTGAAAGTAATTGTTCCAAAGACTTTGTAACTAGAGTACATTACTATCTTGCATCGTGGTCACCCAGGAACCAAATCTACCAACAGAAGGGTAAAATAATTAGTACTTTGGCCTTCTATGTCACATGACCTTGAGAGTGCACTTTTATTTTGTTCAGTGTGTAATAGTACAAAGCCACATCAACAGAAGGAACCACTACAGCTTAACCAGATTCTGGAACTACCTTGGTCAACAGTACCCACTGATATCTTCAAGTGGAATGGTCAACATTATTTGGTGTTAGTAGACTTACTCCATTTGATTCGAGATTGACCTAATTCCCAACCTAGCATCTAGTACTATCATTACTACAATGAAGCATCATTTTGCTGTTCATGGGAGTCTGCACAAAGTTATTTCTGACAATGGCACTCAGTTTACAAGACAACAGTTCAAAAGACTTGCGGAAGAATGGGACTTGACTCATGTCACAAGTAGTCCAGAGTACCCACAGTCAAACGGTTTGGCAGAATATGCAAAACAGTTACTTGAGAAGTCCAAATGAGATAATAGTGATGTTTTCCTAAATCTCTTGAATCTCAGAAAAGTTCCTCGTGATAAACATCTTGGTTCACCTGTTCAGAGACTTCTGTCGAGACAAACCAGAACCACATTACCAATCAGTAGTCAATTGTTGGTTCCATGTGTCAAGAACAACAGATCAGTGAAAACCAAGCTGTTGAAGAAGCACCTATCCCGGAAGTCCTAATACAAGACCAGTAAACCTCTCAATCCATTGCAAGAGGGAGAAGTGGTAAGGATGCATATGTCCAAAGGTTATGATCAGACTGGTGTCATGAAGAACATTGGTCCAGATTGTACATTACAGAATCAGAAGGAGCAACTTTTAGGTGGAATTGGAATTATTTGCGACCAGTGTCCAAGCCTATACCACAGCAGACAACCTGTGAGAAAGACTATTTCAAAGCGAGTTGTCCAGTGTTCCAACCCCAAGGGAAGTTCCAATCCTGTTCCTATGACGAATCCAGATATTTCTGATATGAGTTGTGCACCACAGACTGCCCCGGTTGCTAAATTTGGTCCTAACTGTTACGTTACAAGATATGGTCGAATTTCTAAACCCTTGTCGCATATACGAAGCAACTTGGACAAGAACATTGTATTTTCTTTCCAATGTACATAGTAATGCAGGTCTCCCTCTGATATCGTTTTGCATAAAGGGAAATCTTTTTAAGAGGGAGGATGTAGTTCAATATGTGTATATACCTTTCAGAAGTTATCCAAGGGCTTGCACAAGTGTATAAATACTGTGCACTTGAAAGTCCAACTGCCATTTTGTAGTTAGCTGTTGAGACGCAAGCATTTATGCAAGTTCCGTCTGTCAACTAGTTTGTTCGTGTTTAATGATGCTGCTATCCATCCTGATGTGTTTGTATGCATTAAAGCATCTGAACAAAACTCCAGGCCTTCTTGTTTTATGTATTGGAGACGAACATGTGACAGCCTATTATAGTAGAAATGTGCTGAAATGGTTACTTTTTTCACTATTGGTTCATACATTTTGTTTCACTGCTTAATAAAAAAAATGTTCAAAACAACAAATTTAAAACACTCGAACAAATGTTGCCATATTAAACAAGAAATATAATTTAATATAATGAGGAAGGTGAACCAAAAAAAACACATGAATTGGGAAAGGCAGATTGGCAAGACAGTTTTATCCTCTATGTGCACAGAAACTTGAATGTGTGATTAAAATTGAATCCCTGTTAAACCATTCATCACTACAGCAAAGTTAATTTCTATTGGTGGAAAGTAGGTGCCTCCGAAAAGAAAAAAATAAACAACCAGTGCAGAAATCAGAGTGCAGAAATTCATTGAATGGCAAGGAGGCAAAGGAATGCTTGGATGATCCCAGGGGCTGTGATAGTCTGAAAAGATGTTAAAACAGCATGCATGTATGCAGATTTACTTAAAATTTCTGCTACTTTAGAGAAACACATTAAACTAATATATACACACACACACACACACACACACACACACACACACACACACACACACACACACACACACACACACACACACACACACAAATATATAAGAAAACCACCAAGCCATAAGTAGAAAACTCTTAGTCTATCCAACTCATAAGGCAGGAAGGGAATCAAGGCCTATATAGCCAAAGATGGAGAACTCCTCTCGATCCTCCAGGAGGGGGACGGAGGGTGGGATGCAAGAGGGAAGGTGAGATCAAGGACAACAAACACAGAATGTTATGGTGAGTACATAACATCTTTATGTTGTCCCCATCTCGCCTTCCTTCTTGTTGGTTGGGACCGCGTCTCCACCAACTTCTTCTTGCGTGGCTCAATGGAATAGACTTTTTAGGACAGTGGAACCAAAGGATGCCCTGTTCCAGGAGGCCACATCTACTTTGTAATGAGTGATGAAGGTGTAGGGGTTAACCCACGTAGCTGCCGCACAAATAGAGTCTAAAGGCAGTCTGGCCTGAAAGGTAGTAGAGGTAGACAAGGCCCTGGTTGAGTATCCTCAAATTTTTCCTGGCAGTTGTTTGTTCTGCGAGTTATAGACGTAGGTAATGGTGTCTGAAATCCATTTTGATAGTTACTTTTGAGACTGAAGTTCCCTTTTTGTTTTCTGCAAAGGATACAAACAATTGGTCAGACTGTCTGAATTCCTGTGTCCTGTGCAAGTAAAAATGTAATGGTCTATGAACATCCAGTTGGTGGAGTTTATAGGGTGCCTTGTTGCCATTGTTCGGAAAGAATACAGGTAGTTTTATTGATTGATTCAGACTGAACTCTGAGCAAACCTTTGGTAGAAAGGAGGGGGTGGTTCTGAGAGAAACCCTATCTTTGTGAAAAATTAATTAAGGGGGATGAATGGAAAGAGCTTGTAATTCTGATACCCTCTTAGCTGAGGTAATGGCAATAAAGAAAATCATTTTCCAAGTCTAGGGACTAGGGCCTAGGGCAAAATAGCTGCTGCATTTGGCATTGATGGATGTGGCAAATAGATCGCAGCAAGGTTGTCCCCACTTGTGAAAAATCTGATTCGCAATATCCTGCTTCAGGGACCACTCGTGAGGCGCAAGTATAACCCTGTTTAGCTTGTCTGCTATCATGTTGGATTTGCCTGGGATGTGTGTCACATTCAGAAAGCATTGGGAAGACACTGCCCATTGCCATACTCTTAGAGCCTCTCGACACAAGGGGTAGGATTTGGTTCCGCCTTGCTTGTTGACGTACCATACCACTGACATGTTGTCCGTCTGAATTGCAATAGTCCCCGTGGGGAGAGAGTTGTGAAGAAGAGCTTGCAATGCCAGGAGCACCGCTCTCATCTCGAGGACGTTTATGTGCAAGTGATACTCGTGTTGTTGCCAAGTCCCATAAACAGTATGTCCCAGATAATGCCCCCCCACCCTATCTGGAAAGTGTCTGTGGTCACTGTGGCCACTGGTTGGGGGATGACAAATGGTCTGCCTATCAGCTGGGTGGACTGAAGCCACCATTCTAGGTCCTTCTTGCAGGTCTCCGTGATAAGAATCTCGTGGGACATGGGTAGATCTTTTTCATGGACCACTGAGCAAACAGAAGCCACTGCAATAACCTCATGTGGAAGCTCGCCTAGGGAACTAGCGTTATTGCTGCCACCATTGAGCCCAGGACTTTCAGAACAAATCTTGCTCGAGTCTTTTTCCTCCTGATTAAAATTGCAACATGATGTGGAATGGTTGACACCCTCTCCTGAAGCAATTTTGCTATCATGTCTTTGGTATGCCAGACTTCTGGGTACAGTGACAATCTTCCCCGACTGCCTCCAGAGGTGGAGTGGCGGGCCTCCTTTCAGGAGCACTGGAAGGGCCTACTAGAGAACGTCGAACAAAGTGTAGGGAACCAGTGACCCAGGACCCCCCCTTCTGAAACCTCCCCAGAGCATCCCCCTGAGGAGGTCCCTCGGAAAAGGACATGTAAGAGGAAGCATGTGGATTCCCCTGACTCTGCGGCCCCCCTCTGCTGCGAGGGCGGCGTCTCCCATTATTATTCTCCCATCTGCCCAGAGAGGAAAATCAACACTTGCGTCAGGCAAAGCTCACTGGGATTTCCGGAACCACATTTTTCTGCCTTTTTGGCCTTTGGGATAAGTGCCAGAAGGTGCGGAAAAACATACTCCCATGGCAGACAGAGTCTTGCCATCCTGCTCGCACCTAGTTAGAGGCGTCAATAAAGGAAGACATGAAGGGCTCCGCAAACTGACAAAGACGCATCCAGGAATGTCTCCATAAGGCGACTCCCGTGCCTGCTGCCCTGCTTGCTCCATTGGCTGCACAGGAAATAAGCCACATGGAGGAGTTGACTACCGAAGATAAGGTTGCAAGCTGAGAAGCAGTTCTATCTGCAGCTTCTGCAGCTGTAGGATCCGTAGGGTATCTCCTAGCTCTTTCAGGAGATCCCTCTGAAGACGGGTGAAATGGGATAAATAATTCAGGGACCTGAGAGTAAAGGCCGCTGAAGAAGAGACATGCTTCCTGCATCTCACATAATGCTACCACTCACATAATGCTACCACTCCACTGAATCAAACACATAAACACACAAAGACATACTCGGAGGCTCTGAGTAAAAATTTACCTAAACAGCAGAGGCCTCCAAAGCAGACACCCAAACAACTGCTACCTCAAGACACCCCACAAGCAACACATAAACCACAAAAGCAGTGTGCAAAGCAGTCACAGCCCTTAAGGCCAAATACAACACCAAACATACTTGTCATAGGTGACTTTATAGTCAGACACACTGACTTCCCACTCACCAGGCTGAACAAGGAGAGGGTCACAGTAAGCTGCCTATCGGGCGCTAGAATCCGCCACATAACACAAGCACTCGGGTCACTCCACGGCAAGTACAAATATGACACAGTCATTGTCCATGCTGGTGTGAACGACCTGAGACGTACCTCCCTGGACTACATGAAAAGAGACATAGAGGAGCTCTCTGATTATGTAGCCCAGGCAGGTATGACCCTAACCCTGAGCAGTATCCTTCCTTCACCAAGAATGATGCCACAATATAGAGACAAGATGATCAGCTTTAACAATTGGCTTAATGTCTGGTGTCATTCAAAGGGGATCCAGTGTCTGTCTGCCTGGGATGACATGCTTGACAAGCCACGCTGCTTAAGGGACGGCTTGCACCTGTCACCCTGGGATTCCGGATATTGGCTAAGGCTCTTGCCACCCCCATAGTGCCTTTTTAGGCAAGGCTCAAATTCTAAACCTACCACCCTAGAAAACAAAAATGGGAAGAAACTGAGGGTAATGCTGCTCAATGCCAGAAGTCTAAATCTCAAAATGCACGCACTCGAGGCCCTTCTCAGTATGGAGAACATCGATCTGTGCTGTAACTGAAACCTGGTTCAAGGCTCCTGAGAGCACCCCGGCACTATTAGGTTTTACCTCATATCATGCGTTCCGGCCCCAAAACCCGGACCACACCACAAAAGGAGGGGTGTATCCATATTCATAAAGGATACCCACACCTCCAGGTTGGTGGCAACGCACTAAGCTTCGAAACCATCCAGGTGCAACTAACCATAGGCAAAACTGCTCTACAAATTGTAGCATGCTACAGGCCACCCTCTCAAACTCAGGAACCCCACACAGCCTTCCTGAAGACACTGGAGGGTATAAATGTATCTCCAAACACCATCATATTGGGTGACTTCAACTACCGAATATAGACTGGGAACATTACTCAAGCCCTAACTTTCTAGCCCAACGGTTCCTGGAGTTCATAAATTCAAATGCCATGGAACAGCTAGTCACGGTTCCCACGAGAGGAGAAAATATACTAGATCTCATTGTCACAAACATGGGGACAAAATGCTCCACACCGGAAGTATATCCCTCATTGGTGAGATCTGATCATAAACTAATCTCACTGGAAATCCACATCCGCCCCACCCCAAACAAGAAAGACCATAGTGAAGAACTTCTCTAAAGCAAACTTCACACTACTCAAGACTGGTGTAGTATCCTTCAAGGCCCCTGAGCCAGAGGAAACCACAACCCAAGCTGCAGAAGCCCTTACAAATGCCTTCTATGAACACCTCCAGGACTGCATGGATCAGGCAATCCCAAATAAAACCAAGACTCTTTCCACAAAGGGCAAACGTCCAGTCTGGTTGACCCCAGCCATTAACAAACTTTACAATAAGAGGAGAAAGCTATTACATGATAGAACAAAATCCATAAAAAGGAAGTCACCCCTGATCATTATTAGTAAAAAATACGAGCACTCATAAAATCAACTAAGGCCAATTTTGAGAGAAAAATTGCCATGGATTCAAAGGACAATCATAAGGCCTTTTTCAGCTATGTTAGGAACCTGGGTGGAAACTCCCAGATATGCTCAGAATTAGTCCAAAATGATACAAAAATCACTGAACCCACAGACATTGCCAACATACTGGCAGACAGGTTCAGTGCAAACTTCACCCCTCTCCCCTAAAGGAGAGATAACTATCCCAGCCGAGTGTAGCCTCCCGGACATCTCAAATGCGCAGGTGAAAGCTGCTCTCTCTAAAGCTAAAAACACAGCATCAATGGGACCGGATGGTGTCCCCGGCTGTGTGCTACACGAGCTAAATGAGGAATTAACCCGCACATAAGGCAGCTGTTTAATCTTAGCCTTACCACAGGATACGTGCCCAAGGAGTGGCGTGACGGCAACTGTGGTCCCACTCCACAAAGGCGCCTCTATGGACCCTGGTAATTACCCCCATAAGCTTAACAAGTCTAGTCTGCAAAGCTATGGAGAGGATCATAATGGAGCTCATAAACAAAGATATAGGGGACTTGCAGACATTGGACCCGACCCAGTTTGGCTTTGTCAAGGGAAGATCATGCCTTTTGAACTTGGTCGACTTCTTGAAACAGTCACCAAGGCCATTGATGAGGAAAGGCAGTCCATACAGCCTACCTTGACCTTGCAAAGGCTTTGACACAATACCCCACTCGGGTATTGTAGAAAAACTTACCAGCTTAAATGTAAACCCATATGGCACAAGATGGGTTGCAAACTGGCTTAAGGACAGAACCCACAGGGTTAGAGTTGCTGGCGCTGTGTCAGACTCCAAGCCGGTCACAAGTGGTGTCCCACAGGGCTCAGTCCTTGGCTCCCTATTGTTTGGCATCTACTTCTCAGAAGTACAGGCCAGCATGGGAGGACTTTGGCTGACAAAGTTTGCAGACGACTGCAAACTGGGCGCCATAGTGGAAAGTGCATCGGACACGGATATCCTTCAGAAGGGACTCACGGAAACAGATAGCTGGTGCCAGAGCCATGGCCTGAAGTTAAACGCCAAAAAATGTATAGTCATACCCTTCGGGAAAAACAAGGTAACCCCAAGCTACCATATAGGTGGCAATCCACTAAGCACAGAAGAGGTTATCAGGGACCTGGGGACCCAGGTTGACAGTGGCCTTTCTTTTGACACTCACATTGCTAAAGTGGTTAGAAAGACCTTCTACATTGCCCACCTGATCATGAAGGGATTCACATCCAGATCTAGTGAGGTCATTGTTCCCCTGTACTCTTCACTTATCAGATCAATGATCGAGTACAATGCCCCATTCGGGATGTATCTCACCAGACATCTGCAGCAATTGGAGAGACCCCAAAAGTTCCTCACCAAAAGGATAAAGGGACTCCAAAATCTGTCATATGCTGCCAGATTGAAGAAACTCCAGCTCTATTCAGTCGCATACCGTCTGCTCAGAGGTGACATGTGCCTGACATACAAGGCCATGTCCAACCCGAATTAATGGACATGCTCCACCTCAAAAATCCAAATCCACCAAAACCACTAGAGCAAGCAACTTAAACCTTAGCACGGATATAAATAGGACGTGCTGGAGGGATAGATTTATCACTCAGAGACTCCCTATGCTGTGGAATAAAATCCCGGTCCATGTGAGGCAGAGCACCTCGCTGACTCTGTTCAAGAGAAATCTAGACCTGTGGATGGGAGATCGTAGGTTTACCCCGGGAATCATCTCTGTGTCACTGCTGGACAGAGGCACAACAAACTAATGGGCACAGTATTTTTTCATATAAGGGGTGGCGTAAGACACAAAAATTTGGGCTAGGCTTATAAATGCCTTAGGGCAGATAGCCTAG
Organism: Protopterus annectens; assembly: GCF_019279795.1. NCBI lineage: Eukaryota > Metazoa > Chordata > Ceratodontiformes > Protopteridae > Protopterus > Protopterus annectens. The sequence continues at coordinate 278,108,001 of NC_056728.1, forward strand.
TATAAACCTATGAACCTATGAACCTATAATCTTGTCCATTGTATGGGACTCTCTGTTCGGCAAATGGACAGAAATAGAGGTCTCTGCTAATTCCTTCTTAGTGGCTGCCACCACCACCACCATAGCATCAACTGGCACGCCCTTGGTTAGGAAAGGTTTGTCATCTGGTGCAGTTATGAACTTACTGGGCCTCTGCGGAACTGGTTCCATCGATTCTGGAGAGCTCCACGCCTTTCGACTTACTACCCTAGCAGAAGGTCGAAGGGCGGAAACACCCAAGAGGCAGAGGGTTGGGAACTGAATGTGTCCAAGTACATGGACTAATCTTCAAAAGAGGAACTGCTTGAGGATTTTCAGGATGTCCAAGAATGAGACATCCTCAGACGGGGACTGTGGAGACCCTTCGGAGTCCTCCAACTCCATGTCCAATGTCAGGGACTCAGGGAAGTCCACATGCTTCCTCTTACATGTCCTCTTCAGAGGGACCACTTCAGGAGGATGCTCTGGGGAGGTTTCAGAAGAGGGGCAGTTGCCCAATGGGGCGTACTGGGGAATTGATTCCCTATGATTAGAATAGAGGGATGGTGAGAGGGAAGACACTGGTTCCATAGGCAACAGAGTAGCTGAAGCAGAGGGAGGAGCTGTCTGAGAGGATAGCACACTCCTCATCACCTCAAAGGCACCATAATGCTGGCCCAAGAGTGCCCCCAGCTCCGAAGAGTCGAGAGACCTCTCCCACACAGAGGGCGATGGCTCCGAGACCGATGTGGGAGCAGAGCTCACCTGCGGCGAAGCTCCAAGAGGAAGAGTGGGGTCAGACAAGGGTGCGATGCAGCCCCCAGCCCTCGAAGCCGACAAGGGAGTGTCAGCTCTTAGATCTCTCGGTAGGACGTATCGAGGAGATCAGAGCGGATGTTGGAACCAAGAGACCGGAGGTTTTCGGAACAGATGGTTCCACCACAATGACTTCTATGCACTCTGGCTCCGAGCTCAGGCGAGTCGAAGGAGGAATAGATGATCTAGAGGGTAGAGTAGTCAGCTCCACATCCATACGGGCTGGGCTCGATAAGATTTTGGCGAGAGTCAATGTCTTGAGTAGCCTCTTCACCACCCTCTCCACATAATCATCTGAAAGACTCCTGGATGACCGAGAGGAGTGGGTGGACGATTGGTGACTGCCCGCCACAGACTGGAGAAGCAGTGACTGTGGAGTGGACTGCACCGGTTCCAAAGAAGGAGACCTAGTCCTTTTGTGACTCCTAGAAGGTTCCGAGGACACAGAAAATTCGGATACGACGAACTGGAGGATTTGTCTTTCTGCTTTGATGGCTCCAAGGTCAGAACAGAAGGAGATATCAGTTTAGAAGATTTTTCTGATTTTTTTACCAGACTCCCTTCCATTGGTGAGTCAAAGGGACCTTTTAATAAACCCCTCAATAGAAGTTTGTTTTTGCGTTCCTGCAGGACTCTGGCGCTGAAAGCATGACAAATGGAACACGAGTCCTGCAGGTGCACAGCTCCCAGGCAATAAACACATCTAGTATGTCTGTCAGTCAGGGACATTTTTTGGGAGCAAGAGTCACACTTTTTGAATCCAAAAGGCTTGGATTCCTTGGGCGCTTCTTTAGACATTGCTGATAAGCACAAAACAGAAACAAGCACAACAAAACTATAGTTATAGGAGTAGTATACCACTCTACAATAGCAATCACAAATAACACTACATCTAAATTTTTTTTTTTTACATAGAAAGAAATGGAATGTAAAGGAAGGGGGAGAGCCTCTAAGTTAAACAACAACTCCCCCAGCCGAGGAGAGCCTCTAACTTAAATGGCTAACTCCTCAAGCAGAAAAGGGAGGAGGATGGAATAACGGGAAACCATCTAACTGAAGCGGGCGAAAGCAAGGGTGATTCCTCTAACTAAAAACGGATTTGTAAGGGAATAGGTCTGAAAAAAAAAAAAGACGACGGCCTGAACAGCAACAGACAAAATGGAGACAGGGATCCTAGAACAACTACTACTGATCTATAGAAAGACTTCCTTAAGATTTTAAGAGTTTAGTACAGAATATAATAAGAAAAATCAAAAACTTAGTAAGAGCCAGTCTCCAGCAATCTCAAAGCTTCAAGCAGCAAACGAGATCTGGGTAACAAGCGCTAGGCATGATGGGATAGGGACTAGCCTCGAGCCAGTGGAAGCTCTCGAGCTTTAGAATACGTCCGAGTCAGAGCAGAGGATCAGCTTGAACCCAACACCAACAAGAAGGAAGATGAGATAGGGACAACATAACATCAAGGGTCTCCATAAACAAGAAGAGGAGAACACAGGTATACCAATGTGGTGACCATTCTTCTTTCGACCAGACCACCACACAGCCTATACAAGGCAGGGGGAAGGAGGGAGAAATGGTTGAAGACAAATGAAGAGCAACAACTCAGATGAAATGTTATGGTGAGTACATAACTTCTTTATCTGAAGTTGTTGCCTTCATTTGCTCTTCAACCTGTGAGACAGAGTCCCTAGCTACTAAACATCTGGGAGGCCCTCATGGAAGGATATTCCAGAGCACTGCGGACCTAAAGGATGCCCTGTTCCTGGATAGAATGTCCAACTTGTAATGCGAGATGAAAGTATGTGAAGAAGCCCAAGTAGCCGCAGGGCAAATGTCATCTAAAGACACCCTGGACCAAAAGGCAGCTGAAGTAGCCATAGATCTAGTGGAATGCGCCTTCACATGACTTGGCTGGGATAAACCTCTAGCCAAATACGCCAGGTTGATACACTGAGAAAACCATCGGACAATGGTGACCTTCGACACTGGGTTCCCTAAAAAGGGCTTAGAATAGGAAATAAAGAGTTGGTCAGACTTACGAAAGGATTTAGTCCTATGCAGCTAAAAAAATAATTGTCTATCCATGTCCAATAAGTGCAGTTTGTACTCTTCTTTATTCTGAAAATTTGGGAAGAAAACCAGGAGATTAATCACTTGATCAATATTGGATTCAGAAACTATCTTAGGAGGAAAGGATGGATTAGTACGCAAGGACACCCTGTCCTTATGAAATACCAAATAAGGAGGCTTAACTGACAATGCTTGAAGCTTCGAAACTCTTTTGGCAGATGTAATAGCAACCAAGAAGGCAGTTTTCCAGGACAAGAATTGTAAGTCCACTGAAGCTGCAGGCTGGAAGGGGGGGGGGGTGAGACCAAAGCTCGCAAGACTAGTGTAAGATCCCAAAGAGGCAGCGGTTCCTTAACTGGTGGCTGAAACAAAAAGGTGCCCTTCAAAAAGGCTTTACAAAGCTTAGAAGACGCTAGAGAAGCCATATTGTCGCCCACATGAAAGTTGGAAATGGCTTTCAGTTGGACCCTGACCGTAACAGAACTGGCACCTTGCTCAAAAATACTTGCTAGAAATTCCAAAACTGCCAGAACCAGAGCAGTGAAGGGGTCAAGGTCACACTGAGAAGCCCAAATAGAAAAATGTTACCACTTGCTGGAATAAACCTTCCTGACAGAAGACTTATGAGCCACAACCAAAATCTTTTTGACCGGTGAAGATAACCCGGGAGTCCTGATTATCATGGGAACTGCAGCAGCCAAGAGATGAGCTTCAGAATGACCAGGTATGGATTGGGAATCCCTGAAAGAAGAGATCCAGAATTGGATCTAATGTCCAGGATGAACACACAACTTGAGACCACAGAGGGGAACCATACATGGCGAGGCCAAAACGGGGCAATAAGGATGACTAAGCTCCTTAGCCTACGAGCTTTCTGAAAAAATTTCGGTATTAGGGGCAGAGGAGGATAAACATACAGAAGACCGGAGGGCCAAACATGAACCAGAGCGTCTCTGGGGGCTTCCCCCGGTGGGGGGTTCAGAGCAAAAAACTCACTGCACTTCGCATTGGAAGGACAGGCAAAGAGATCGCAGCAAAGCTGACCCCACTTGAGAAAGATCTGTTTTGCTACCGAAGGATTCAGAGACCACTCGTAAGGCATCAGGATAGACCTGCTGAGCCTGTCGGCTAGAATGTTGAACATTCCCAGAATGTGCGTTGTCACCAAAAAATGGCCGGTGGAGATCATCCACTCCCACACTGTCATGGCTTTGTGACACAGGGGATAAGACCTGGTTCCCCCCTGCTTATTGAGGTACCAGACCACACACGTACTGTCTGTCTGGATAGCAATCATCCCTAGGGGAAGATGGGCATGGAGAGCTTGCAATGCCAGGTGCACCTCCCTCATCTCTAGGACGTTGATATGCAACAGAGTCTCGTATTGGGGGGGCCACGTACCTTGGACTGTCCTTCCCAAGCAGTGCCCCCCACCCTAGAAGGGAGACGTCCGTGGTCACTGTGGCCAAAGGGGAAGGTGAAAGAAAGGGGCGACCTCAGAAAAGGTCCAGGGAATGAATCCACCACAAAAGAGAGTATCTGCACACCCGAGATACTCGAATAGGGTGAGACAATGGAAGATCTAGCATGGACCATTGAACCACAAAGGTCCACTGAAGAACCCGCATGTGAAATCAGGGCATGGGTAAGAGAGTGATCGTGGCCACCACGGACCCTAACGCTCGCAGCATCAATTCCGGCATCGGCGACTGAGCCTGAAGGATGCAGAGGACATGTAGCTTCAGAGACTAGATTCTCTCTGAGGTTAGAAAAACCTTGGCTTGAATCGTGTCCAACCGAGCCCCAATGAAATCTAACACAAACTGGAGCCAATAACGATTTGTTGAGATTGATGGTTATGCCCATTTGGTGGACAAAGTGAAGCAGGGAATCCCTCGCTTGGCAGAGTTGATGCCTGGAAAGGACAGCAAGGAGTCAATCATCCAGGTAGGGGAAGACCTGGAATCCCTGTAGTCTCACATGAGCCGCTACCACTGCCATCACTTTGATGAACACCCTGGGGGATGTGGTGAGAGCAAAGGGGAGCACTCTGTACTGGTAATTACTGTCTCCCACTCAGAAGTGGAGAAACCTCCGAGGGCGCGTGTCCATTTTGATGTGGTAGTACGCCTCCTGAAAGTCGACCGAGTATATCCAATCACTCTCCTGCAGAAAGGGCAAGATAGATTGAAGAGTGACCATCCAGAATTTTGTCTTGGCAACTGACAGGTTAAAGATGGAGAGATCCAGAATGGGTCTTAATTTCCCTGTCTTCTTTGGCTCAAAAAAGTATCTGGAATAAATGCCTAATCAGGTCTGGTCTGGGGGGACGGGTTAGATGACTTGCTTTTCTAGCAGCTTTGCAATTTCCAGTGCTGTTTCCTCCCTCTGCATGGGGTGGAATGTCTGGGAGGTGTCTGGGTGAAGAGGGGATTGACTGAAAGTGATTGAATAGCCTTGGGATAGGATTTGCAACATCCAGCAATCATCCGTGATTGACTCCCAGGCCGCTGGGTGTAGCAAAAGGTGTCCCCTGATTGCCTCCAGAGCCAAGCAGCCAGCCAACCCTTCAGAGTTGCTGAGCAGGCCTATCCAAGAAAGGCTCCAAAAACCCTTGATAACTCGGACCCCCTCTGCCTCTGGGGCGGCGTCTATCGGATCCCCCTCTGCCTCTAGGAGAAGGTGAGTTCTGAGTGTCCTGGTGTAGCTCTGAGATTTCCAGAACCACATCTTCTTGGCCCCCCGCTGATTCCTTGAAAAGGTACATTGAGGGGGCCGAAAAGCAGAGCCTGATGGCAAACAGTCTTCCCTTCTTTCTCACTCTGGACTAGAGTGTCGCATAAGGACTTTCCAAAAAGGGTGGAACCGTCATTAATAAAAGTCGCCTTTAAGGGCTGATGGTAGCAGCAGCCGCACCCAACTGGAAAAGCTCTGCTAAAAATTTTAGAATTTGATGGACTGGGGCTGAAAAGGGGTCTAGCATAAGTCTTTCTCGTAGTTGACTTATGGGAGACACAAGGCTATGGCAATGGGCGATTTCCTCCCAACGTTTTCTGACAGCAATGCACATCCCTGGGAAATCCAACGTAATAGCGGACAGGCTCAGCAGGGCTATCCTCATGCCTTCCGAGTGGTCTCTGAATCAGGAAGTTGTGGACCTTATCTTCCGCAAATGGGGCCAGCCTTGCTGTGATCTATTTGCCAGCCCCGTCAATAACAAATGTAGCAGCTACTTCTCCCTGCTTCCTCCTCCAGGTCAAACTCCCAGGGACGCTCTAGTCCACGATTGGCCTCAGAGACTCCTTTATGCATTTCCCCCTTTTCCCCCAATTCCAAGACTCATACAGAAAGCAAAATTGTTTGGTTGCAAAATGATCCTCATTGCCCCCCTATTGGCCTCACCAGATATGGTTTCCGTTCCTGCACCTTCACCTTCTAGCCCAGCCTTGGATGCTGGAACCAGTGCCAGATCTGTTGATTCATCAGTCAGGTGGATTACACCAACCCCTTCAGACTCTCAAGCTCACAGCTTGGTTTCTCCACTTCCTACCTTAGCCAGGCTTCCAAGCATCTCCCCAGCAGTTTGTGATATTATTGTGTTCTCCCGTAAGTCAACTACGAGAAAGACTTATGCTAGCAAATGGAAAAGATTTTCTTACTGGGCAGACTCTAGAAACTTAGACCCCTTTTCAGCCCCAGTCCTTCAAATTCTAGAATTTCTAGCAGAGCTTTTCCAGTTGGGTGCGGCTGCTGCTACCATCAGGGTACAACTGGCAGCCATATCTAATTTTCATATTGGAATTCTTAATTCTAGCATAATGTCTCATAAGCTCTGCAAAGCCTTCATGAGAGGAACATCTCTTCTTAGACCCCCAGTGAGGGATCCACCTCCTCCTTGGGATCTCAATTTAGTTTTGATTTCTTTGATTCTGCCTCCATTTCAACCAGCAGCTTCATGTCCCTTAAATTTCTTTCTTGGAAAACACTTTTTCTGGTTGCTATTACCTCAGCTAGACGCGTTTCAGAACTCCAAGCACTCTGTGTTCGTCCTCCATATATGGTGTTTCACAAAGATAGTTTCCTGAGAACCAACCCATCCTTCATACCAAAACTCTTTTCAGAAAACAATTTAAATCAATCCATCGATCTCCCCGTCTTCTTCCCAATTATAGCAACAAGGCAGAATACGGTCTTCACCAACTGGATGTGCACAGACAATTACATTTTTAACTCCATAGGACCAAAGAGCTAAGAAAGTCTGACCAATTATTTCTCTCCTATGCTCACAATAAGCAAGGCCTTCCAGTTTCTAAAGTGACCTTATCCAAATGGTTATTTGACACCATTGCCTTTATTTATCAGTTAAGGCATAAACATCTACCAGCAAAACCGAAAGGTCATTCTACTAGAGCATTAGCCACGTCTGTAGCCTTTCAGTCCAAATTGCCCATAGACTCAATTTGTGCAGCTGCCACTTGGGCAAACCCTCATACCTTTATCTCTTATTACAAAGAGAATGTGGTCTCCCGGAGCAGGGCTTCCTTTGGTTCCACTGTTCTGAAGAGTCTGTTCCAATGAGCCACCCGGGGTCTTTAGATGCTAGGGACGCTGTCCCCAAACAGCAAGAACGAAGGCGAGATGGGACAAATTAACATAAAGAAGTTATGTACCTACCATAACGTTCCATGTTAGTTGTCCTTCATCTTGCCTTCCTTCTTGTGTCCTCCCCTCCTTCCCCCTTCCTGGAGGATTAAGAGGCGTTCACTATGGTTTCACTGGCTGATTTCCTTTTTCTTGGTTCACATGCCAGGTAATTTCATGACAGTTTACTCTGATCTGTTATTTTGGTAAATCAGTTTTAGGTTACTGGTTACTTTATATATCTAGTGTGCACTATCACAAACAAGATCTGGGTAGCTGACGCTGGGCATTCTGGATAAGGGTTAGCCTCGATCCAGTAAATAGCACTCGAGCTATAGAAGTAGGCTGAGTCGGAGCAGAGGATCGTCTCCAAACCCAAACAGCTAGAAGGAAGGGGAGATGAAGGACAACTAACATGGAACATTATGGTAGGTACATAACTTCTTTTTCTTCAAGCCCAGCAGTCAGTTTCGAGGATGGAGCCAACAGCTTGACAGACTTGGAGGATTTCACTGGCTGAGAACCTTTAGCCGGGGAATCCTGTGGTTTCAATAATCCTCAAAGGATTAATTTGTTTTAGCGCTCCTGCAGGACCCTTGGACTAAATGCATGACAGATAGAGCAGGAGGCCTGCAGGTGCACATCCCCTAAACAAACACAGCTAGTGTGCCCATCTGTCAGAGACACTTTCTGACAGCACGAGTCACACTTTTTGAAGCCAGAAACTTTGGCCTCTTTTGATATGTTACACAACTATACTAAAAAAACAAACAGTTTTTTTTTTTTTTTTTTTTTTTTTTTTTATAGTTAAGGGACAGAAAGGAGAGCCTCTAATTTAAATGGCTGTCCTAAGCGGGGGGGGGGGGGGGGGGGGACTCTCTAATTTAAATGAGTTCAGGGGAAACAGAAGGCCTGCAAAATATGGAGCGATGGCCAACAAAGCTACAACACACACAAAAATCGATGAGGGATAAATTACTATATCTAGACAAAAACAATTTTTAAGAATAAACAAATATAATCATAGAAAAAACTATACTAAGCCTGAGCCAGTAACGAAGCAACCTCGCAGCTGAAGCGGCAAACGAGATCTGGGTAGCTGACGCTGGGCATTCTGGGATATGGGTTAGACTCGAGCCAGTAAATAGCTGTCGAGCTATAGAAGTAGGCCAAGTCGGAGCCAAGGATCGGCTCCGAACCCAAACAGCAAGAACGAAGGCCAGATGGGACAACTTATCAAATATTTTTACACACCAGTTAAGGTGGTCATGATGTATCAGGGGGTGTCTAGTGCTTTTTGGTGATGCAGGAAAAAAGAACAGGCACGTGAGAATACATTTTTTGGAGATATCAGGCTCTGCCATCTTTGCAACAGCAGTTACAAGCCCTAATTAAGGAAATCAAGGGAGATCAGATAAAACTGGATAAGCTTTTATTGCTACTGGGTTAGTCAAAAGACTTAAAAATAAAAGATCTGGGTAGTGTTCTAACATCTTGTTAATGTTGGTGGTGAAGAAATGCGCTACCCAATGATAGGAAAAAAGACACCCCCCCCCCCCCCAAGTGACAGAAATGGTGATTCAGTTGATGGGTTAACAGAGGGTGACTGAGATAAGGACAGTAATTTGGGAGGGAGGTAAAAAACATTCTGGGAAGTGGCAAATGTGGAAATGAATTAAAATGGCTCCATCCAGTAGGCTCAGGGAAGCATGCTTGCAATGCATTTGTAAACTGATGGTGCCTCGTCCTGAACATTTGAATATAGGAATTTATTTCTATGTTTGTAGAATAACCCAGCCACTGGGGATGCACAAGCCAGTGCATTTCTTCATGCCGGTCCCAAGCCTGGACAAATGGGGAGGGTTATGTCAGGAAGGGCATCCAGTGTAAAACTTTTGCCAAATGACATATGCAGACAACTCAGACTTCCATTCTGAATTGGTCAAGGCCCAGGTTAGCAATAGCCAACACCAGTACTGTTAGCTAACAGGGTGTTGGTGGATATTGGGCTACTGTTAGCTGTAGAAGAAGAAGAGGGAGAAATCAGCCTGAAGGCAGGAAGAAAGGAGAAAGGTTAGGAGTGTAGTAGTGAGGGTAGGAACTTTGAATGTTGGCAGTATGACTGGTATAGGGAGACAGCTAGCTGATATGGTGGAAAGAAGGAAGGTTTATATATTGTGTGTTCAAGATACCAGATGGAAGGGGAGTTAAGCTAGGTGTATCAGAGGTGGGTTCAAATTGTTCTATCATGGAGTGGATGGGAGAAAAAATGGGGTTGGGGTTATCCTGAAGGGACAGTATGCCAACAGTGCTTTTGAGGTGAAAACTGTGTCAGACAAGAGTGAAGTTTATGAAGCTTGATAGTGATATGATGAATATTGTTAGTGCATATGCTCCACAAGTTAGGTGTGCGATGGGTGATGAAAAGTTTGGAGTGAGTTGGATGAAGTGGTGGTGAGTATATCAAAGGGCGACAGAGTGATGACTGGAGCAGATTTCAATAGGCATGCTGGTGAAAGGAACAGAGGAGATGAGGAAGTGATGGGTAGGTATGGTGTTAACTCATTACATCAGAGTGATGCCTCCAGGTGTATCTGCAGTTAACTCCTACTGACACCTCTAGGAGTCAACTATTGCTTGTTCATATTTGCATCAATAATTCCAAAACCATGTTATGTACATGGTTTTAAAATATTTCATCTTAAAGCTTACAGAATGGCAAACTCAACTGCATTAATACTTTACCTCTGTCTATTGCAGATAAATAGATTTTAACTGTTGTTTTTATGATATTAATTTATATAGATATAATTTTCACATTTTTCTAAATATTTCAACAACCAAGTAACACAGACAGAACTCAGCCACATATGAAAGCTCTCAGCTAGATGAATAAAATGTTGCTAACAGTATGTATATAACTTGAGTGGTTGCTGAGATATTGTAAGTTGTTTACAAAATATTACAAATGTAATTGTTACTGTGTTTACGGTGTCTTATAAAATTCTGTTTATAACATAGAACCTAAAGAATACTACCACTATAAAAATAGTTTGTGCTGAAGAGTTTGACTTTTATACTTCTTTCATAACCCCTATGGTTCCAGAGATATGAACATTTGTTTGAAATGTGAGGACATCATTTGATTCTGTCAAGAGGCTTAGGCACCACCCATTGCAAACTTCTTGAGCTCCATTAGAGTGAATGGGTTAAAGAGAGGAATACAGAAGGTCAGATGGTAGTGGATTTTGCAAAAAGGATGGACATGGCTGTGGCGAATACGTATTTTAAGAACAGGGAGGAGCATAGTGTGACATACAAGAGTGGAGGAAGATGCACACAGGTAGATTATATCCTATACATGAGGGCCAGTCTGAAGGAGATTAGAAACTTTAAAGTGGTGACAGGGGAAAGTGTAGTTAGGCAGCATAGAATGGTGGTCTGTAGGGTGACAATGGTGAACAAGAAGAGGAGGAGGAGAGTGAGGGCAGTGCCATGGATCAAATGGTGGAAGATGAAAAAGGATGATTGTGAGGTGAAGTTCAGGGAAGAGTTAAAACAGGTGCTGGACGGCAGTGAAGAGTTACCGAATAGCTGGGTAATTACAGCAAAGCTGATAAGGGAGACAGCTAGAAGGGTACTTGGTGTGACATCTGGACAGTGGAAGGAGGACAAGGAGACCTGGTGGTGGAACGAGGAAGTACAGGAGAGTATACAGAGAAAGAGGTTGGAGAAGAAGAAATGGGATTGTCAGACATGAAGAAAGTAGACAGGGGTATAAGGAGATGAAGCATTTGACAAAGAGAGGTGGCGAAGGCTAGGGATAAGGCGTATGGAGAATTGTATGAAAGGTTGGACACTGAGAAGGGAGAAAAGGACCTGTACCGATGGGCTAGACAGAGGGACCAAGCTGGGAAAGATGTGCAGCAATTAATGGTGATAAAGGATAATGAGGGAAACGTACTCACAAGCAAGGAGTGTGTGTTGAGCAGATGTACAGAGTACTTTTAGTGGCTAATGAATGAAGAGAATGAGAGAGAAGGCTGGATGATGTGGGGATAATGAATCAGGAAGTGCAACAGATTAGCAAGGAGGAAGCAAGGACAGCTATGGAGAGGATAAAGAATGGAAAGGCTGTTGGTCCAGATGACATACCTGTGAAAGCATGGAGGTATTTAGGAGAGCTGGCAGTGGAGTTTTTAATCAATCAGATTGTTCAGTGATATTTTGGAATGTGAGAGGATGCCTGAGGAGTGGAGAAGTGCTTTGGTACAGATTTTTAAGAATAAGGGTGATGTGCAGAGCTGTAGTAACTACAGAGGGATAAAATTGATCAGTCACAGAATTTAGTTATGGGAAAGAGTAGTGGAAGCTAGGTTAAGAAGGGAGGTGATGATTAATAAGCAGCAGTACGGTTTCCTGCCGGGAAAGAGCACTACAGATGCAATGTTTGCTCTGAGGGTGTTGATGGAAAAGTATAGAGAAGGTCAGAAGGAGTTGCATTGTGTCTTTGTGGACTTGGAGAAAGCATATGACAGGGTGCCTAGAGAGGAGTTATGGTATTGTATGAGGAAAATGTAAAAGAAAAACTGAAGCTCTGGACACCATGGCTTAAAACTTTAATGAACTTCAAGCAAGCAAACAAAGCAAAGTAAAGAAAACTTTGCCATTCAGACTGTACAACCAAAAAGTGAACAGCTGAACGAAATTACGTTCCTTCTAGCTCATTAATGCACAGCACAAGCCATTTCAACAAAAAAACAGTATGTAAATCACATAAACAGATACACAAATATAACACAGAGTCCCGGCAACTGAAGCTTTATATGCACACCAGTAAGACCAGTCCAGTACCACCAATCCAGTAAAAAAGACATTCAAAGTCCAGATCAGCACACATCCAAGCTGACGCCAGTCACCATCATCCGACCTCTTTCCAGGCCAACGACCACAGTCTTCACGATCACAGTTTCCATCTACCATCCACTCCTACACGAACTTCATCTTCGCCAGCAGTGATCCAATTCCACTTCCATAAACCGCTCAGAACCGCCACAACACCATCCAGCACTCGGTCTCTGCCATCCACTCTACCCGGCTCTCTCCACACAGAGGCCAGAACAGCCACCTCCAGGTCCACCATTCCGCCACTCCAACAACTCCAAACCACCTGAGCAAATCCACAGTCCACCGTCTAACCGATCCGACACCATGGCCACCTCCTTTCTACACTCAACCAGCAGCAACCTAGAAAAAAATTGTCCAACTAACAAAAGCCGCAACAGAACACAGAACGAACAACAGGACCCGAAGAGGCCGCTGCCGTACAAGGCTCTGCCATCTTATGGCATCTTACTTCAGTAAAAAAAGGTAAGCGCTTTCATGGAAAGCGAACCGGCTTCTTCCAGACCATATCAAAAGTTACACACAAATCACTCGCATATATATAAAAAATTCAAAAAAGACATTCTCCAATGAAAACAATCTTCCAATCTAAAAACACAGTCCACTGGAGCAAGGAATTGGCCAGTAAAGATGTGCTGCATCAACACACCCCTTTAAAAACATGAATATGAAAACAATGACATGGAAAACTTATCAAAACCAATAGTATCATGAAAAAGCTACATACCTCTCTGATATTTAAATATTAATGTTTAAGGGGCCGAGACGCATGTTCATTCAGCCCTGGAAATACATTTCCTTTCAAAAGACATATCCATTTCTTTCTTTTCAGTGATACTCAAAGTCCCCACCCCCCTCAAATTTTCAGACACTAATTCTAATACGAGAAACTTAAAACTGTGCCTGCTCCCATTCTCTTTAACATGTTGAGCTAATGCACTCGTACTATTCTGATTACGTATGTCCCCCATGTGTTCTAGAACCTTTCTTTAAACATTCTATGGTCTTCCAGATGTAAAAAGCTTCACACATCATATATTTAACTTACTACATTAAATTCTTGGTCTTACAATTGGCATAAAAATCGAAATCAAGTTCTTGCTTAGCTTATGAGTGTACCACAGAGGTACAACTCCAAATATATTGACAAGCCTTACATACACCAAAATGTCCCACATCTATCTGATACATCAAAAGGAATCTGTTCAAAATTCTTATAATTGTCGCTTCAGCGACAAGTTATTTCTAAATGTAAATAAGAAGTTATGTACCTACCATAACGTTCCATGTTAGTTGTCTTCTCTCGCCTTCTTTCTTGCTGGATGGGTTCGGACTTGCTAAGCTCGAGAGCTAATTTTACCAGCTCAAGGCAACCCTATATCCCATGATGCAAGGCGGAGACTACCCAGATCTCGTTTGGTAGCTAAGGAAATTAGGAATATATTCTTCCAACTGTAGAGGAGGAAGAAAAAGTAACAATACTAAATGACAATCATAAACATCATAATCCTCTAGAAAGGATCAACCTAATCTAGTGACACTAGAAGATGAATAGCTAGAAAAAAGAATAAAACCTCTTAATAGAAGAGACATAATCTTCTCGGTCTGACCAGGCTAGGGGGATGGAGGGCGGGACGCAAGAAAGAAGGCGAGAGAAGACAACTAACATGGAACGTTATGGTAGGTACATAACTTCTTAATGTTAAGTTGTCAATCTCGCCTTCATTCTTGCTGGATGGGACCGCGTCCCTAGCACCTCTATCCTGGGTGGCTCAATGGAACAGACTCTTGAGAACGGTGGAACCAAAATTCGCTCTGTCTCTGGAGGCCAAGTCTAATTTGTAATGTGAAACAAAGGTATGAGGAGAGGCCCATGTGGCTGCTGCACAAATAGTGTCTATTGGAAGTCTAGCTTGAAAAGCTGTCGATGTAGCTAGAGCTCTGGTAGAATGGGCTTTTGGCTTAGAAATCAACTCTTTGCCTCTGAGCTGATAAATGTAAGTAATCACAGAAGACAGCCATCTAGATAAAGTCACCTTGGAAACTGGAAGGCCTTTCCTGTTCTCTGCATAGGATAGAAACAGTTGATCAGATTTCCTAAAATGTTTAGTTTTGTCCAGATAATATCTGAGCTGGCAGTGAACATCAAGACAATGTAATTTTTGTTCCGCTCTATCAGAATAATTCGGGAAAAACACTGGAAGATCAATGGATTGATTTAAGTTAGTCTGCGATGCCACTTTTGGTAAGAAAGACGGATTAGTCCTTAGAGATACCCTGTCTTTGTGGAAGATTAAGTAGGGAGGACGAATGCAGAGAGCATGAAGCTCAGATACTCTCCTGGCAGAAGTAATGGCGACTAGAAAAAGTGTCTTCCAAGAAAGAAATTTCAAAGAACAGGCAGCCGCAGGTTCGAAAGGGGGAAGAATCAAGGATGTTAAAATTAAATTTAGATCCCACTGTGGTGGGGGGTCTCTAATCGGAGGTTTAAGTAAAAAGATACCTCGAAGGAATGCCTTGCAAAGTTTATGTGACAATGTTGTGGTCCAAAAGGCCTATATGAAAATTCGAAATGGCTGCCAGCTGAACTTTTACTGTGGAGGAAGAGGATCCTGAATGAAAAATCTCAGCTAGGAAGTCCAAGACCGAATGAATCGGAGCAGTATAGGGGTCTATGTTCCTAGCTTTTGCCCAGAAGGAGAAATGTCGCCATTTACTAGTGTAAATCCTTCTGGTAGAAGATTTTAGGGAAGCTACTATGATATCCCGGACGGAATTAGAAATCATAGGAAGCCTGGCTAAGGATGGAAGTGGAGCAACCAAGCAGTGAGGTTGAGAGAAGGTATGGATTGGTGCAGCTGCCCGACTGGTGGGTCAGAAGATCTGGAACCGGGTCCAGATGCCATGGCTGTACCAAGAGATAACGATGTAGGAACGGAAACCATATCTGTTGAGGCCAATAAGGGGCAATGAGAATCAACTTGGCTCTCAAGGCGGTTGCTTTCTGAATTAGTTGAGGTATCAGCGGAAAGGGGGGAAAGGCATAAAGAAGTCCCCGGGGCCAATCTTGGGTTAAAGCGTCTCTGGGGGGATGGCTTGGAAGGGGGAAGAGAGAGAAGAAGTCTGGGCATTTGCTGTTTTGAGGTGTAGCGAAAAGGTCGCAGCAAGGAAGGCCCCACTTCTGAAAAAATCTCTTCCGTCACTGATTGTTTGAGAGACCACTCGTGAGGCATGAGAATAGCTCTGCTCAATCTGTCCGCTATGATGTTGGATTTCACGGGGATATGCGTTGCTATCAGAAACCCCTGAGAAGAGATTGCCCATTGCCAAAGTCTGAGAGCCTCTCGACACAGTAGATAGGACTTGGTTCCGCCCTGTTTGTTGATATACCACACTACGGACATATTCTCCGTTTGGACTGCAATAGTTCCCAGGGGAAGAGAGTTGTTGAGGGCTTGCAACGTTAAAAGCACCGCTGTCATCTCTAGGACATTTATGTGCAGATGGTATTCAAAAGGTTGCCAAGTGCCATGGACCATCCTGCCCTGATAATGCCCCCCCCCACCCGATCAGGGAGGCGTCCGATGTAACCGTGGCGACCGGGGCAGGAGGAACAAAGGGTCTGCCCTGATGGACTTGAGGGGACGATATCCACCAGGTCAGATGCCTTTTGCAAGTTGGAGTTATTGTGATCTTGTGACGCATGGGAAGTTGTTGAAAAGACCATTGGGCGAATAGCATCCATTGTAGAAGACGCATGTAAAAGCGGGCAAAGGGAAGAAGAGTTATGGCAGCCGCCATAAGACCCAATACTTTCAGAGCAAATCTGGCCTGAATTTTGTTGCTGAGAAGAATCACCTGGACGTGACTTTGAATGTCCAAGATCCTTTGGTCTGTTAACTTTGCTGAAAGTTGTACGGTGTCCAATTTTGCGCCTATAAAAGTAATAGATTGACAAGGCGACAAGGCAGATTTTTCAAAATTTATAGAGATCCCTAGCCCTCTGCAAATGTGAATGGTGTAATCTCTGGCTTGGAGAAGTTGATGCCTGGTGGTGGCAGTGAGGAGCCAGTCGTCTAGATATGGAAACACCTGGAATCCTTGACGTCTTAGGTGAGCCGTAACTGCTGCCATACATTTGGTGAACACTCTGGGGGCTGTAGTGAGTCCAAAGGGCAGGGCCCTGAATTGGAAGTGACTGGTCCCCAGCCGAAAGCAGAGAAATCTTCTGGAGCGCCTGTGAATTTTTATGTGATAGTACGCATCCTGAAGATCTATAGAGCACATCCAATTGTCCTTGCCCAGAAAGGGTAGAATGGA
This sequence comes from Protopterus annectens, assembly GCF_019279795.1. NCBI lineage: Eukaryota > Metazoa > Chordata > Ceratodontiformes > Protopteridae > Protopterus > Protopterus annectens. The sequence goes on from NC_056728.1 coordinate 278,124,771, forward strand.
CTGAAGCGTGACCATCCGGAATCTTGATTTCTTTACAAACTTGTTTAGTTTGCTCAGATCTAATATTGGTCTCCAGTCCCCTGTCTTTTTTGGAACTAAAAAGAACCTTGAGTAGATTCCGGATCCTATTTGGTCCACTGGGACTGGCTGGATGGCTCTTTTTGCTAGCAGTTTTGATATTTCTAGTACTGCTAGTTCCCTTAGACCGGGTGGAACGTCTGGAAGGGTTCCCTTTTGCTGAATTGGGGTTTGAATAAAGGGAATTTTGTAACCCTCGGATATAATCGACTGTACCCATTTGTCTTGAGAAAGGGAAAGCCAGGCTATTGGGTACAGCGATAATCTTCCCCGACTGCCTCCGAAGGTGGACAATCGGGCAACATCTCAGGGATGCTGGAAGGGTTTGTCAGAAAGAGGCTCTGCTACCCTGATTCTGCGGACCCCCTCTGCCCCTAGGGCGGCGTCTATTATTGTTACCCCCTCTGCCTCTGGGGGTAAACTGACTTTGTGCGTCAGGCGTGACTCCTTGAGATTTGCGGAACCACATTTTCCCTCCCTTCTGTCCTTTGGGGTAAGGTCTTGAAGGGGTGGAGAAACGGACTCCTACGGCAGAAAGAGTCTTGCCATCTTGTTCGCATCTAGTCAAAGTGTCTTTCACTTGAGGTCCGAGCAAGGTCGAACCATCAAAAGGGGAGTTTGTGAAGGACGCCTTGAAGGGGTCTGCAAAATTACAAAGCCGCATCCAGGACTGACGCCTTAAAGCCATTCCTGTGCCTGCGGCCCTACTCGCTCCATCGGCTGCATAAGAAATGAGCCGCATAGAGGAGTTAACAATGGAGTTAAGGATTCCTAGCTGTGAGCTAATCTTATCCTGAGACCCAGCAGCTGACGGATCCTGTAAAACTTCTCCCAACTCTTTAAGAACATCTCTTTGAAGGCGGGTGAAGTGGCACAAGTAGTTCAGCGATCTCATGGCAAAAGTCGCTGAAGAAAAAATCCGCTTGCCGTACCTGTCCATAGTCCTAGAATCCTTGTTAGGAGGATGGACAGGTACTGAAGGATCAGCTAGTTCCTTCTTGGTGGCAGCAGCCACCACCATGGCATCAACTGGGACACCCTTTGTCAAATAGTGTCTATCTGGTGGGGCCGTAATGAATTTAGAAGGCCTCCTAGGAATAGGTTCCACCGAATCCGGAGCCATCCACGCCTTCCGAGCCACTACATCCATAAGAGGGTCGAAAGGCGGAGGCACCCAGGAGGTGGAGGGTCGAGATCCGAACGCCTCCAGGTATACTGACTCGTCCTCGGAAGGATTAAGGGAGGGCCAGTTCCCCCTCTGCTTAAGGAGTTCAAGGATGTCTGAGAAAGAGAAATCCTCAGAGGAAGACCTTGGGGATCCCTCCGACTCATCCAGGTCAGTATCAGATGTAATAGACTTGGGGGAGTCTAGATGTTTCCTCTTACATGTCCTCTTACGCGGAGGTTCACCTGACAGATCAGGAGAAGCCTCGGAAGAGGAAGATATTCCCAATGGGGAAACCTGAGGCATTGGATCTCTGGGTCCGGGAGCAAGAGAGTAGGAAGAGACATCAGCAGGCACTGTAGTGGGAGGAGCTGATGGAACTGTCCGTTGACTAAGCCCAGGAGCTAGTACACTCATCACCTCGAAGGCTCCCCCATCAGAGAGACCAGAAGGTTCCCGCTCCGAAGAGATAGGAACTCCAGGCCTCACCGAGAGGGAAGGCTCCGAGGCAGATGTCGGGGCTGAGCTCACCAACGCCGAAGCCCCGAGAGGGAGAACGGGGTCGGACAAGGGTCCGATGCCACTCGCCCCCTCGGAGCCGACGAGAGAGACCAGACGCCCGGATCCCTCCAATGAAGGCCTCAAGGAGGAAATCAGAGCAGAGGACGACGGAGCCGAAAGGGGTGGTATTGGCTCCGAAGCTACAACGGTCACGGTTCCGAGGAGCTCCGGCTCCGAGCTCTGTAAGAGAGTCGAAGGAGGAATGTTTGGTGGATGTGAAATAGCTACCGTCTGTTGAGACGGGCTATGGAGCATTTGGGCCAATGCCTGAGACTTTAATAATCTACTCACCACTCTCTCGAGGTCGTGATCAGACAGCCTGGACGACCGAGAAGAACGGCTCCGATGGCTCCGCTCCGAGAGCAAGGGTGATCTTGGAGCCGAACGTATAGATTCTAATGAGGGGGATCGAGATCTCTTTTTAGAGATCGATGGAACCAAAGGAGCCGAGGATACGTCGGCTCCAGCCGGAGCCGACACTGAATGTCCAGATTTGGCAGTATCGGCGCCGGATGGAGCCGATACTGTGACTGCTAGAATGGAAGGATCGGCTCCGGCCGGAGCCGATCTCGACACTGGAGAAGATAAACCAGTAGCCGACGGCTTGGGACTTTCAGCCGAAGGCTTGATAGGTTTCGAGGGCTTCCCCGGCGCCGACTTAGTCGGGGAGCTCTCAGGCTTTAATAAGCCCCTCAATATCAATTTATTTCTGCGCTCCTGCAGGACTCTTGGGCTGAAGGCATGACAGATAGCACAAGAGTCTTGCAGGTGCAGAGGTCCCAGGCAGTAAACACAAGAAGTGTGACCGTCTGTCAGAGACATCTTCTGACAGCACGAGTCACACTTCTTGAAGCCTGAGACCTTTGTGTCCTTCGACATAGCTGTGTCGAGGAAACACAAGTTGTCAAGAAAAAAACACCAACACACACACACAAAGAAACACCCAATCCAAAAATCTAAACTAAACAGGGATACAACACAGTCAGACACAAAAAATCCCTGACAGGAAAAATTTAGGAAGGGGAAGGCCTAAGGCCTAACCTAGGGAAAGGGGATAAATAACCCGAAAAAAAGGGAACACTAACGGGAATAGGGTTAAAATAAGCGTTAAGGTTAACAAAAAACAACTATAGTTATGAAAATTAAAGGGGTGAGACTAAAGTCTTATTATTCAGAAACTTACCTGGAGCTGGTAAAAAAAGGCACCTCGTTAGCGAAGCAGCAAACGAGATCTGGATAGTCTCCGCCTTGCATCATGGGATATAGGGTTGCCTCGAGCTGGTAAAATTAGCTCTCGAGCTTAGCAAGTGCCGAGTCGGAGCCGAGGATCGGCTCCGAACCCATCCAGCAAGAATGAAGGCGAGATTGACAACTTAACATCAGGGGTTTATCATCTAAAACTCTCCTGAGATCTGAATTAACCAATAAAAGTGGCCATTATTTCTTAATAGCCTCATAAGTAATGTTAATATTACTTGAAAAAGTAAGGCGAAGCTTATTCTTATCAGAACTTTTACTCGTCTGTTTAGGTACCACAGCTACTTCTTCAGCCAAGTCTGAAAAATATGGTCTCCCATATCTTGAACAGACCAAGCCTCTGCCAGACTTTTATCTGCATCACTTACAATATACCCCTGTTCTAAGAAATCCTTCTTCATGTTAATCAAAGTAAATTGCAACTCCACATCGTCATTGTGGATTTGCATCTCTCTTAAAAACTGTCCCTTAAGGACATTCCTAGTCACATTACCAGGGGGGCACATTGTTTTTATGCAATAAATCATTCTTTCTGAATGGTTTTCTATAAATCCTGTTAAATCTTTTTCGTTCATCAGTTTTAATACACACATCTAGAAATTCTACAGATTTATCAGAAATATGATGGCTGAACTTCAGAAATGTTGTGGTACCATGAAGGTAATTTAAAAAACAGTCAAGCCATCTAAACTGCCAGTCCATACAAAAAACACATCTACAAATCTCCTGTAAAAAGTGAAATAGGGGTTATTGTTGAAAACGTGAACTTGCTCCCAGTGGGCTAAAACAAGGTTGGTGTAGCTATTAGCACAAGCCATGCCCACAGCTACACCAACTGTTTGGAGAAAAAACTCATTGTGAAATATAAAAACATTGTTTTCTGAAATCAAATCAATCAAAATACAAATCAAATGTATCTTCCAAAGTGTGACATAAGTGTTCTTACTTAAATATAGCCTCACATTCTCTAACCTAAATCATTAGGAATAACAGTAAACAAAGACATCACATCAAGTGTCACCAAATACACATCATTATCCCTAGGAAATTATCAATACCAATGGTAGAAATCATTCAAAAAATTCTTAGTATCTTTAAGCACACTATCAATATTGTCCAACACTTTCCTTAAATTTTTTCAACAAAAATCGAAAGTGGCTCTGTAACCCATCCCCTGCTGGACACAACTGGACGCATGGGTGGACAAAGACATCACATCAAGTGTCACCAAATACACATTATCCCTAGGAAATGATCAATACCATTGGTAGAAATCAAAATTCTTAGTATCTTTAAGCACACTATCAATATTGTCCAACACTTTCCTTAAATTTTTTCAACAAAATCGAAAGTGGCTCTGTAACCCATCCCCTGCTGGACACAACTGGATGCATGGGTGGTTTATGGACATCTTTGCGGACCTTAGAAAGTCCATATAAAATCGAGGTCCCAGGATGTTCCACTGTAAAACATTCAAACAATTCTTGCTCAACAGAGCAGTCTATCAACAAATCATATACTAAAAAATGTACTCTATCAACAACACTGTGGTGTCCAGAGTTCCACCTTTTTTTTTTTTTTTTTTTTTTACATTTTACTGCTTGGTGGTGTTTTGGCCTTTATCCGACTACCTGACTTTCTTTGTTTGGAGTACTGAGGAAGTTGGGAGTGGCAGAGAAGTATGTAAGAGTTGTACAGGATATGTATGAGGGTAGTGTGACCGTGGTGAGGTCTGCGGTAGACGTAAGGGATGCGTTCAAGGTGGAGGTGGGATTACATCAAGGATCAGCTCTGAGCCCTTTCTTATTTGCAATGGTAATGGACAGGTTGACAGATGAAATCAGACTGGAGTCCCTGTGGAGTATGATATTTGCGGATGACATTGTGATCTGTAGTGACAGTAGGGAACAGGTTGAGGAGACTCTAGAGATGTGGAGATATGCTCTAGAGAGGAGAGGAATGAGGGTCAGCAGGACTAAGACAGAATGTGTGTGTGTGTGAATGACAGGGAGGATAGAGGAATGGTGATGATGCAGGGAGTACAGTTGGCGAAGGTGAATGATTTGAAATACTTGGGATCAACAGTTCAGAGTAATGGTGAGTGCGGAGGAGAGGTGAAGAGAGTACAGGCAGGTTGGAGAAGAGTGTCAGGAGTGATTTGTGATAGAAGGGTACCAGTAAGAATGAAAGGGAAGGTCTACAAGAGGGTAGTGGGACCAGCTATGTTATATGGTTTGGAGACGGTGGCATTGACAAAAAGACAGGAGTCAGAGTTGGAGGTGGCAAAGTTAAAGATGTTAAGATTTGCACTGGGTGTGACAAGGATGGACAGGATTAGGACTCAGTATATTAGAGCATTCAACCTGAGCTGACTTGTTAGGCGACAAAGCCAGAGAAACAAGATTGAGCTGGTTTGGACATGTGCTGAGAAGGGATGCTGGGTATATTGGGAAAAGGATGCTAAGGATGGAGCTGCCAGGTAAGAGGAAAAGAGGAAGGCCTAAGATAAGGTTTAAGGATGTGGTGAGAGGACATGCAGGTGGTTGGTGTGACAAAGCAAGATGCAGAGGACAGGAAGAAATGGAAACAGATGATCTGCTGTGGCAACCCTCAACGGGAACAGCTGAAAATAGAACATTTGTATGTTTGTAGAATACACTGTGTGATGAAATGGACTTGTGCTATACAAATGAAAATGTGGTAATTAAGCAGTGTCCTTTTAATAATGTTTTTTGGAAAGGAAAATAAAACACATTTATGCATGATCTTAAAAAAGTTGGGGGGGGGGGGTTATGGCTTGAAAGTGGCCTGAGTTGCAAGGCACACAAAACTCACCACTGAGGGTCATGGTATATTATGCTGAGAAATTTCTAGCAATACTTTGTATGTCAAGCCGTGGTGGTAGAGCAGCAACGTTGTTGCCTCACAGCAAGAGGTTCTCCTCTTCGATTCTCAGCTGGGGAGTGCCTTCTGTGTGAAGTCTGCATATCCTCCCCGTGGTCAAGTGGCCTCAGAAAGACATGCATGAATGGGCGTGCCTTCGCTGAAGTTTGGGCGTCAGGCTGGCAACTCTGCACCATAAAAAAAAAATCTACTGCCAATCATTAGCGGACCGGAGTTCCACTGTGGCGAGCCCTAACCGGGAAAACCCTAAAAGACTTTGTATGGCTACAGATAAATGGTACTTTACTGTTAGACACTACCGACAGTCTTACATTGCCATTTGGATGCTCTAGTTTTGCCACTCATTTCACACAAAAAGGTATATTCTGTATTTTTTCAAGCTGACAAACTCATTATGTATCTGAATCCTGTCACTGCTGTGTTTTTTATGAAATGAGAACCAATATGTAAACTATTCCATTACACACAAAGAAGCAGAGAAGTGTTTTCAGTTCTTGATCTGATTTTAAATTCATTTAAAACAGTCTGTATCTACTTTAGCAACGTTCTTTAAGCCTGTATTAGTAATTCCAGTACACAGGTGCACAGCATTTTGTTATTTAAGTAGACTAACTGTTGGTATTAAATCCTAGTTTCATTGTTATGTACTGAATGTATGTCATGCTAGTTCAGGACTTGTCTTTGCATTAAGGCAGTTCCAGGCCAGTCAGTTCATAGCCAAGGACCTAATTGTTTTCCCTCACACCCACATTGTAGTTGTGTTCCTGAACTCAGTGCATCTGTCATTATCTAACCCTTATGAAAATTTGATAATTCCCTTCTTCTCCCTGTTTATTGGCTGTTGACAATAAGCACATTAAGTATCATTTTGCAAATTCTCTTCCCTTAAACTACTCACCAGACTAAAAGACCTTTGATAAAAATTGATTATTGAGTATACGTATAATGTTTGCACTGATTTTAGTATCAAATTAGTCAGCATTTTTTATATAATTAGTAAACTGGTTCTTGCTGGCAGAAGATAGTTTCTAGGCTAGTTATTCTGTATTGAAATTTAAATACAGTAAACTCTCAGTTAACCGGCATCCATGGGGACTGGCAGATGCAGGATAATTGTAGTTTCTGGTTGCTTGAGAATTACTATTAAAAATAGGCCTGACTAATATTGTACCCTATACTATTTGTTTGGTTTGACTTGTTCTCAGGTTGGGGAGAGAGGGAATGTATTCCAGTCTTCCTTTTTACAACCCTAAAACTCTAAAAACATATGGTATGTTTCGGGGGGGGGGGGGGGGCACAGTGCAACACATGAAAATTGTACTGTATTTCTTCGATTATTCTTTTTTTCTGATTGCTTGAGTTCTGGTTAGCTGAGAGTTTACTGTATGCTCATGTAACAATCCAGGTTAGCATATTTCTTCTTCAATATACCCCCTTGTGAAAACTTAACACATTCCCTGTCTTTCTATATTTCTTTCTCCCACCAAAATACCAAATTACCCCCTTACGTTTCCAAAACGATTCTGCTTTTCACTTGGAACTGCATCTTTCTCTCTTACCCAACAATAATTTCAGAGGCAAACTATTTTATACCTCTGCCTGTTCATTTTCCTCTTCCCTTTTAACTTTCGCTTACCTGCTTTCTACACCTTATTCTAAATCAATACAATTTTTATCCTTCTTACATCTCCCCTTATCTTCTCATTTTTCCCCTTATTTGATCTCTATTCCTAGTTTCAAATTAATCAGATTTTATCCTTCCTATATCTTAACAACCTTTAACATTAGCTTACTTTAATATATACAATACAGTACATGTGTACGAAAGTATTTTGCTTAAGTTTTGAATTTACTAAATCAACAGTGATCAGGGAATATTTGTATTATATCTCATATAATGAATTTGAATGTATTATGCACAGCCCTGTCTTTGTCATAATATCCTATGTAATTACCTATCATATGTATTTGTAAACTGCTCTATGTCCTTCATACATTATCATTGTTCTAAGTGTAGCTTTTCTCCCCGGGCCTCCACTGAAAATGGTTTTCACCAGTCGGACTATCCCAGTAAACAAATGTAAAATAAAATAAATAAATACAATACTCAGAAGCAAGTCCACCCAAACATTATTCTAAAACTAATCTCCAAGCAATTATAGCTACCCCTGCCCCCACAGTCATTCCTGTTGGTATCCCGGACCAGCACTTCCCCACAACTTCTCTAGCCAGCCTGATTGAGAAGGGTATCTTGAGACAGTGTACAAATCACCTGATGCTCTCTGACAATCATCCATTACTCAAACAGCATGACACAGTGTGTGAACGATGAACATATACATCATCTTTGGAGGCAAAAATCTCACACACAGTACACTCAGACACCAAAATCATCACCAGTGCACCACACATTACACCTCTTCAAGACCATTACAATGTATATAAATAAAAGTTATGTACTCTTCCCATAACTATGCATCTGTGTTATCCATTTTCATCCTTCCTCAATGTACGAGTCTCAGATCCATCCTCAAATCCGGCTTGACCACATTTACTTAGATTCTCAGATCCAACTCTCGAGCTCCTCCCTTTACTCATAATGCCGGAGAGCCCTGTAATACCCCAGATCAAGTTTGCTGCCACATAAACAGAAGGGCTAACCATAGCCCATACAAAAGGAAATAGAAAGAAAGGGGCTCAAAAACGAACACTGGTTCCAATACCACTATCAGGTCACTCCCAGATGAAAGGTCAGCAGGAAGGAGGGGGGATGTTGAAGAATAAAAATGGACAACCAGATGCATAGGTATGGCGAGTACAAAACTCTTGTATCTGAAGTTGTCATTTTCATTCATTCCCCTATGTATGAGACAGAGTCCCCAACTACGAGAACTTTGGGTGGTCCTCATGAAAGGATATTCCAGAATACTGCAGAGCCAAAGGCAACTTTGCCTCTGAAGATCAAATCTAACTCGTAATGACTAATAAATGTATGGGCATTGGACCAAGTGGCTGCAGCACAAAATCAACTGAAGCTCTGGACCAGAAAGCAGATGAAGTAGCCACAGAACTAGTGCAGTGAGCCTTTGGAGGTCTGAACAAGCAAACAATATGCTATCTGTTGACCATTTTGCTACGGTACATTTGGAAACTGGTTTTCTCAACCTACTGGAGGCAACAAGAAAACAACTGATTGGTTTTCCTAAAGTCATTTGTGCTATGGAGATAAAAGCGAACATCTAAGAGATGAAAGATGTATTCACCTGTGTCAGAAAAATTTAGCAACAACACAGGTAAATTGATGACTTGACTGATGTTTGCCTTTGAGGCTACTTTAGGCAGATATGATGGATTAGTATGTGATGTGACTGTCTTTGTGGAAAACCAAGTAAAGGGATTTTGAGGAGAGTGCTTGGAATTCAGAAACTTGCCTTGCTGAAGTAATGGCCACTAGAAGAAATGTTTTTCAAGATAGAAACTTGTCCAAAGGCTCGAAAGGAGTCAAATCCTGCAGTAACAGTGTAAGATCCCAGAATAAAGTAGGGCCTTTAACTGGAGCCCAAGCGAAAGCATACCTTTAAAGAATGCTTTGCATAATCTGGAAGAAGCTACGGAAGAAGTAGTACTGCCAGTACGACAATTCAAAATGGTTGCTAACTGAACTTTGATAGTGGAAAAAATATCCCCTTCTTGAAAGACTGAGGCAAGGAAATGTAGGACAGCAGAAACAGGTGCAATAAAAGGGTCCACGTCTCTCTGATGGGCCCAATAAGAAAATCTTTTCCATTTACTTTTGTAAATTTTTCTAGTGAAGTGTTTTTGGGATGACAGTAGTATCTGGAGGATCGTAGAGGAAAGCCTGGGCTATCTAACCATTAAAGGAATTGGAGAAGCCATGCTATCAACTTAAGGCTTGCAATGTCCAGATGTGTCACCCCCCCCCCCCCAAAGGATGAGAGATTAGATCTGGAGTGTGGCCTAAAATCCAGGGCAGACATAGAAGATGAGACCAAAGTAAAGGAAACCACACTTGAGGCCAAAAGGGGGCAATGAGGACAACCGTGTTCTTCAACCAAAATGCTTTCTGAACTAATTTGGGAATTAGAGGTAAGGGGGATAAATGTAAAGGAGACCGGAGGGATAAACATGGACAACAGCATCTTTTGGTGACTCTCCCGGTGGGTGGATGGTTTCAAGGCAAATAATCTGTTGCACTTGTTGTGGGGAGAGGCAAAGAGATTGCAGCAAGGTTGACCCCATTAATGGAAAATATTCTCCACCACAAATTGGTTGATAGACCAATCATGAAGCATCAGAATGGACCTACTCAATCTGTCTGCTACCTCTTTGGATTTCCCTGGAATATGTGTTGCCAAAAGAAGCAATTGGAGGAACTCACTCACTGCAACACTTATTGCCTGTCAACAAAGGGTAAAGAATTGGGTTCCTCCTTGTTTGTTGATATACATAACTACAGACATGTCTGACTGGACAGCAAATGTCCCTGGACAAAGGGAGTCCTGAAAGGCATGCACCACTAGGAGGACTGCCCTCATCTCCAGGACACTGATATGCAGATCAGTGTCTCTTCTGGGGGCCACATGTCTTGGACCATTTGTCCCAAGAACTGCCCCACCCCCACCCAATTGGGAGGTGTCAGTGGTCACCATGGGAACAGGGGTGGAAACATGAAGGAGCAACCCAGACAAACTTCATTGGTCTGTACCCACCAAAGCAGGGAATCTTAACCATTAAACAGCAGAGTCCATTAAAGAACATGCATATTGAATCATGCCATAGAGACCAAGGTAACAGCAGCAATCACTGATCCTAAAGCCTGAAAACTAGTTTTTCTGAGGAAGAAGGGTGTGAAAAAAATTTGTCTTCTCTGTAATCTTATGTTATGTACCTGTTTGATGAAAGAAAGGCCAAACTGAGTGGTGGCATCCAGGTGAGCTCCTACAAACTCCAAGTCTTGAACGGGTTTATAGAGGAGGAAACTTGGCATAATTGACTGTGATTTCTAAAGACTGTCATAATTGGAGTAAGTAGTTCCTGGCCTACTTGAGCAGACGTCTGGATGGGGTGGTGAGAAGCCAGTCATCTAGGTAAGGAAACACTCTAAACCCGAACAGTCTTAAGTGAACTGTTAGCACTGCCATGCACTTGGTGAACATCCTGGGGGCTGTGGTGAGACCAAAGGGCAGAGCTATGAACTGATAATGACTGGCCTCCAACAGAAAGCGCGGATATCGCCAGGATCATCTGTTCATTTTGATGTAACAGTATGCATCCTGGAGACTGATACACCACATCCAATCTTCCTTCTGTAGAAAAGGTAGAATGGACTGAATCATAACCATCCAAAAACTGGAGTTCTTTACAAACTGATCGAGACTGCTGAGGTCCAGAATGGGTCTCAGGGTCCCCTTTTTCTTTGGCACTAACAAGAACCTTCAGTAAGTACCGATTCCTGTCTGGTCTGACGGGACCTTTTGGATGACTCTTGTCTAGTAAACTTTGAATTTCTAAGGCTGCTAACTCCTGCTGACTGGTTGGAACACTGGTGAGCCTTTTCTGTTTGATTGGTGGGATTTGTAAATAAGAATGAAATAGACTCTGGATATAATTTTTTGCACTCGGGTGTCATTTATGATTGATGCCCAGGCTTCTGGGGGCAGAGATAAGCTCCCCCATCCCAACTGACTAATGGAACCCCTCAGGAGCACTGGAAGGTTTTATACGAGAAGGAATCTTAAAACCCTTGGTTTTGTGAACCATCGCTGCCATGAGGACACCGTCTTCTGTTGGAACCCCCCCACCCCCCCCCCACCTATGGTGTAAGTTTCTCCTTGTGAGTCCTGAAAATGACCTTGTGACTTGTGGAACCACACATCTTTTTACTTTCATGCTGAATCCTGGAAAATGATCTCTGCAAACAAGGTCTTCCCGAATTGCTTACTATGGAAGAGTTGTTTCTTTCACTGTTTGGCCAAACAAGGAAGATCCATCAAAGGGAGCATTGATGAAAGACTTGAAGGACTCAGCAAAATCACATAAGCTGATCGAGGCATGTCTCCCAAAATCTATGCCTGAACCTGCTGTCCATGAGAAGTCTTCCACTGCATGAGAGATTAACTTCATAGACATGTTGGAAATACACTGAAGGGTGGCCAGCTGCGACAATAGCTGTTTATGCTCCTCCGCCAACATGGACCTAGGAAGAGATAAGGAGAGTTCTTTAATAAAGTCTCTGCAATCTGGTGAAATGTGCCAAATAATGAAGTGACAGTGCAGCAAAGGTCTTGGAGGCATAAACATGCTTTCCAAATCTGTTGGTCGCCCTGGACTCTCTGTAAGGAAGGTGGACATAAGAGCTCTGTTCTGCTAAGCTCTTTCTCAGTGGCTACCACCACAACTATGGCATCCATAGGAACTCAATTACTCCATTGAGGCTAGTCTTTAGGAAGAACAAGAAATTTGTCGAGGTGATTAGGGGTGGGGTTCATGATGTCTGGTTCCTTCTAAGCCCAACGAGACTCAATATCATCCGCCAGGAGGGGTAACCCAAGATTTAAATGAGCCAGACCCAAAGGCTTCTAGGAACACTGACACCGCCTGGGAAGGGGAATCAGAAAACCATCCACTTTTTTCTGACTGAGGATTTCTGGAATGTCTCCAAAGGAGATTTCTTCTAGTGGAAATCTTGGGACCCCTCCCCCTCATTGAAGTTAGCATCTTACGTTAAAGATTCCTAAGGGGAATCTATGCACCTCCTTTTGCATGACCTCTTCTAGGGAACCTCTTCAGTGGGATGATCTGGAGAGGCATTGGAAGAGAGGGGCAATTCCTGCAGGGGAACTGCCTGAAAGTTCAAACGGGCCGACTGTCCCTGTAGGTCAGGCTGATTAGGCTCAGAACTCTGATCTGAAAGTGGTAGAGTGGTATGATCTAAAGAGACAAGACTGGACTTTCATATGAAAGAAAGCCCTCTCCACCACCTCAAAGGCAAAAGGAGCTCCAAAACTCATCCTGCTCTAGAGGGATCAATGCCAAACGTGTTAGGGACACAGTCAGAGTCGAAGACCTAGCTGTCTTCGGACCCAACACATCGACTCTTGGAATTCTTCGATCCAAGGGCACTGAAATCGGACTGACTGGAAGAGGAGAGGCAACTGAATGAGAAACAGGTTGGAGGTTCACAGATCAAATGGGAGATGGAGACAGTAATACCCCCATCTCAATCTGAGCCTTGAGGAACTTCATCATCCTACCCACATCTGCTTCGGACAGACTCGGACAGGACTGGATAGAGGATGATGTGGAAGGGGAATATGATATTCTCTTCAGAGTCTCTTGTAAGAGAGGTGATCGGAGCCATGGGGAAATAGTCTCTGGTGAAAAGCAAGGGCTCTGAGAACTAGGATATTTGAATGTCCCTGACGTCAGATCCGATTTTTTCACAAACTTAGCTGGCGGCTCCGAGACTGGAGCACCATTTCTTCAACTTTCTTCACAATTAAACTTAAGAGGTGTGCACTAATGGTCACTATAGCTTGTCTATGGACAGTGCACAGTGTAGGATCAACAAATTGGAATATTATTACACAATACTACCATTGTTATTCTTTTTCACATCCCTCAGAATTAAACATCATACATGTATACAAGTGACTACCTTCTGGGGAAAGTGGCAAGAAGTTAAGCTATATATATGTACCTGATAGCAACAAGTTGTATTAGAGGAGTTCCATTTGTTGTTTCTTCTTCATCCAGGTCTTACAGAGGTATACACACAGAAGGTAGCATTCTTTTGGGATGGGGTGATTTTTCACTGCAATCAAACAGAGGGGATGCACATAAGGTAACTCGGTTTTGTAGGGTGGGTCTATGGAGGCAGGTAGTATTCTGAGATACGATTGAATCCTTACAAGCATTTGTCTTCTCCATTTACTGGGAACTATTATTTTGTCAGCTCTGAACATTACGTATTGAGAACAACTTTTGAGAACAAACTTATCTTCTCTTTGGAAGAAATAAGCCCGGCAGTGTTTCTTTTCTTAGTCCTTAGTCATGATTTTTGTTGAGGCCATCATAAGATTAAAACATCTTTAAAACTCTAAAATACAAGTCAGAGAATCTAAAACACCATGGCTTCTGGGGTCCCAGTGGCTCCCAGCTTTTGTTATAGTCTATTTTCTGCAAGTTAGGGTGTCTTAAAAGGATGAAGGAAAATGCTGAAAAGTAAGACAGTGTAGGCCATAATAAATGTGGGATTGTGGGACCTTGGAATACAATATGAAACAACCTAGCAACACCACTGGACCAGGTACTGGGACAGGTTGACAAAAGGCCTGCAATTCTGAAAAGCCCCATAACTGGAGTCACAGCCACTAGGAAAAAGATCTTCCAAATTATGAATGTCCGTGCTACAGATGCTATTGGTTCAAAAGGAGACAAGTTAGTTTCTGCTGCACAAAATGCAAGTCCGAGACAAGAACCTGCATCCTTCCAGGGGCCATTAAAAATAATCTCTTAAAGAAAGTCTTGGCACACTTACGAGAAGCCAGACCAGAATCCTGTTCAGCACAAGTCTGGTATCATGCTTAGTTATTCAACATTAAGGATTCAATTAAGTCTCAGTCAAAGATTTCTGACATATACTGAAGAACCATGGGCGCTGGGGATTAAAAAAGATCCAGGTTATGAAGTATCACCCCATATAGGAAAGTTTTTCCTCTCATCCTTACACATTCTTTTGGGAGAAGGTTTCTGCGGCAGTGACAGAAAATCAAGCACCCTACTGAAAAAGCCCTGGTCCTTCACTAGCAATGGAAGAAGAGCTGCCTTCCTGTACCTTGAGCATTCAGACTCTAAAACATCCTACTCAAAAACATAACAGAAGAATTTCAGTAAGAGAAACCACACATCAGGACCAAAATCAGTCTACTGAAATCACCTTGGCCTTGAAGTACGGCCTTATGCATGAACTTCAGAGGAAGCACAGGGAAGTAACCACCAAGGCCATTCCTGCATTAATTCTTACCTGCTCTGAGCACTGGGCAGAGGGATCAGGAAGAACAAGTCCCAGCATTGTGCAGTGAAGTGGCAGAAGGGACACACACAGACACAGACAGACAGACAGACAGACACAGACAGACAGACACAGACAGACAGACACAGACAGACAGACACAGACAGACAGACACAGACAGACAGACACAGACAGACACAGACAGACACAGACAGACACAGACAGACAGACACAGACAGACAGACACAGACAGACACAGACAGACACAGACAGACACAGACAGACACAGACAGACACAGACACATTTCAAGAGCACAGGCCTGGTAGTGGTTGGAAAGTACAGTTGTGTACACCTACCATAAATGTAGATGTTCGAGTGTCTTCACTGTTGCAGTCATGACTGTAGGGTTCTCCCCTGCCGGCAGGTAGTCCCAGGTCGGCCAGAATCCCAAAGTCTGGGTCCGGCGTCGGCTGTTCAACCATGCTCCCTGACGTGACGTCAGAGCATCAGGAGTACAAAGCTGACAGCCGACGCCATCTTCTCCAGTTTTTCTTGCCCCAGATGTCAGGAGTCCCAAAATGAAAAAGGTCCCATAACCTTTGCAAATACACCTCAGAAGAATGGTGAAAAAAGGAACTACACAAAAGTAAAAATAAGAGGGGACAGGAGAGAGGGAAACCCAGACTGCAACAGTGAAGACACTCGAACATCTACATTTATGGTAGGTGTACACAACTGTACTATGTTCATCGTGTTTCACTGTTGCAGTCATGACTGTAGGGTAGAATCCCAAAGCTGAAAGAAAGGGAGGTGGTCATAAAGAAGAAGGGGTGGCTAGATGGCCCTGTAAGACTGCAGAGGCAAAGCCTGCCCTAGACTTAGAGTAGAGAGGTAGATTGTAGTGCTTAGAGAAAGTATGCACTGAACTCCAAGTTGCAGCTTCCAAAATGTCTTTGGTAGGAACTCCCCTGTGGAAGGCCGCAGAAGTGGCAGCCGCTCTGGTGGAATGAGTCCGTATACTCCCTGGGATTTGCTTTCCATGGTGTGAATAACAAAATCTGATTCCATGAGCAATCCATTTAGAAATGGTCTGTTTTGAAATGGCTTTACCTTGGGAACTTGAAGCATAAGAAACAAACAATTGTTCTGATTTTCTGATGTCCTTGGTTCTGTCCAGGTAAAAACGTAGTTGTCTGTGTACATCCAAGGAATGTAAGATCCTTTCCCCTTTATTTTGAGGAGTGGGGAAAAAGGTTGGCAAAGTGGATAGTTTGATTTAAAGCCACTTTGGAAACCACCTTAGGCATGAAGGTAGGATTAGTCCTCAACGATACCCTGTCTCGATGAAAAATAATATAAGGTTCCACAGCCATAAGAGCTTGTAACTCTGAAACTCTCCTGGCAGAGGTTAGGGCTAACAAGATAGCTGTCTTCCAAGATAAAAACTTGATGTCAGAAGAGGCAGCAGGCTCAAATGGAGGCAAGGTTAGTTTTTCCAAAACATAGTTGAGATCCCAAGCAGGAATGGGAGGAGATCTAGGAGGTCTTAAGTTCTTAGCTCCTCTGAGAAACTGTCTTATGAGCTGGTGGGAAAAGATGGGAGGGTCTGTATTATAATGAGCAGAAATAGCAGAGGCATGTATCTTAATGGAAGAGAAAGAGAGACCCTTATGTAAAAGATCTGTCAAGTAAAGTAAAATTAAGGTAATGTTAGGAAGAAGAGGATCAGAATCCTGAGCCTGCATCCAGGAACAAAATCTTTTCCATTTTCCTGCATAAGATTTTCTAGTGCTAGGACGTCTGGCTTCTAAAATGACATCCATAACCTGCTTGGGTAGGAAAGAAGAAATCAAAGGCCCTGGATTAACCAGGCCACCAGGCTGAGAGTTCTGACATGAGAGTGTAGAACCTGACCCTGATGTTGGGACAGAAGGTTCGGAGACTGAGGTAAAACACAAGGGGGCTCCAGACATAGGTTTTTTAGAGTTGGATACCAAAACTGCTGAGGCCAATTTGAAGCCAGCAAAATTATCATCTTGGGCTTGTCCTGTTTTATCTTCAATAAGACCCGTGGAAGAAGAGGAAGAGGCGGAAAGGCATATCCCGAGAGGTTCCTCCAACTGAATGACATGGCATCCACTTTCCAAGCTTCTCTGTGGAAAGACCTGGTGCAAATGTTCTGTAGTTGATGGTTGAGATGGGATGCAAAGAGGTCTATGTGAGGACATCCCCAGACTGCTATCATCTTGAATATTTTGGTGTCCAGCATCCACTCGTGTGGATCCGAAAGGTTTCTGCTCAGACTGTCTGCCAGGAAGTTTTGTTTCCCTGGTAGAAACTGAGCTTGAAGCTCCAGATTGCAAGCTAGAGCTGTGTTCCATAGATCCATGGCTAGTCTGCAAAGGGGGTAGGAATGAGATCCCCCTTGCTTGTTTATGTACCACATAACTGTGGTGTTGTCTGTCCATATTAGTAGTTGTCCTGGTTGTAAAAGATTCCTGAAGGCCAATAGAGCTTTCTGAACGGCTAACATTTCCTTTAAATTGATATGCAGGTGCTTCTGATCCTTTGTCCAAAGACCCTGCAGACAGTTGCCCTGAAAATGGGCTCCCCAAGCATAATCCGAGGCGTCCGTGGTTAGAATCTGAGTGGCAGGAGGCAGACGGAAGGGTTTCCCTTTGTTTAGAGCACATGCCCTGGACCACCAAAGAAATTCCTTTTGAAGGCAAGGAAGGACGGAGATCAGTATGTCTAAACTGTGGCAATGCTGAGACCATACACTTTTTAGGTACCACTGTATCTTCCTCATGTGTAGTCTTGCATATGGTACGAGAAGGATGCAGAAGGCCATGTAACCCAAAGCCTGCAGGAATTTCCTTGCAGATAGTTGAGTTAAAGTTGCCAAGGTTTTGAAAGTTGAAGCCAGCTGTAATTGTTTTTCAGATGTCAGAAATGCCATCTGGGTTGTGGTGTTTAAAAGAGCACCCAGAAAAGTTATCTATTGTGATGGTGTCAAATCTGACTTTTTTATGTTTACAGAGAATCCCAGGAACTTGAGGAGGTTCTGTACAAATTCTAGATGCTGGAGTAAGACATCCTTGCTGTCTGCCTGAATTAGACAATCGTCCAGATAAGAGTAAATTTGAATTCCCTTGAGTCTGCAGTAAGCTACTACTGGAGCCAGGCATTTGGTGAAGACCCTGGGCGCAGTAGACAATCGAAAGGGCAGCGCAGAGAATTGAAAGTGCCTCGATCTGGCCTTGAACCTGAGGTATTTTCTGTGATCCTGCCTGACGGGAATGTGTAAATATGCCTCCTTTAAATCCAAAGTTACCATCCATGCATCTTTGGATAGCACTGGAAGTAGCTGCTGTAGAGTAAGCATCTTGAATTTTGGAATCTCTAGAAAGGTGTTCAAGACCGATAGATCCAGAATGGGTCTCCATGAGTTTTGCTTCCTTGGGACTAGAAAGAGTCTTGAGTAAAAACCTTTTCCCATCTCTGAAAGTGGAACCGGTTCTATGGCATTCATAGCCAAAAGAGCTTCCACCTGGTTTAAGGCCTCCATCCATTGATGTTTTGGAAGGTCTGGCCATCCGCTTGGCCTTGGCAAGGTATGAAAATGGAATTTGTAACCTCTTAAAACCACATCCAAAACCCACTTGTCTTGGGTTATTTGAGTCCAATTTTGATAAAAAAGAGAGAGTTTTCCTCCGAGAGGGGCTTCCAGGCAAGAAGTTCCTGTAGCCCAACAGAGGAGTCATTGAGTTTGTTTCCTTTGAGTTTGTGACCTGTCCTCTCCTCCCTAGGGGTGGAAGCAGTCCACTGTCTTGGTCTATAAGAAGCTTGTGTTTGAGGCCTTCCTCTGGAGCGTCTATATCTACCCCTCTGAGGCCTGTCTGAAGTGGGAAAGGACCAATTTTTTGAAGACCAATTCCTGCTAAATCTAGGTGGCTGTACTTGTAAGAAATCTTTAACTGTTTGCATGGATTTCGCCTTATCCTCCATCTTTTTAATCACCTCTTCAGCTTTTGATCCAAACAAAACATTATGCTGAACAGGAGCATCCAATAATTTAGCCTTTACTTGTTCAGGCAAATTTTGTTCCTTTAGCCATGCATGCCTTCTAATGACTGTGCCGGAGGCCGCAGCCCTACAAGAAGCCTCCAAGGCATCAAATCCACAGTGTAAACCATGCTTCCCAACTTGTTCAATGGCATGCAATAAGTCATGTAATTCCTTATCATCTGCACAGGCAGAAATGGAAGTAAGCTTTTGTTTTAAAACAGACAAGAGAAATTGCTGGTATTTCAGCATATGAAACTGACAGTTTAAAGCCCTAATGGACAAAGTAACAGAAGTGTACACCTTTTTGCCCCATCTTTCTAAGGATCGAGAATCCTTTTCAGTAGGAATGGGATTTTTGGCAGAAGCGGCCTTCACTCCCTTAGGACCCTGAGAAATGGTTTCAGGGTCAGCAGAAGGGTTTTTGTATAAAAACTGGTGGGAATCAGGAACCCTGTAATATCTATCAGGCTTAACAGGAGCAGGAGGAAAAGAGTCAGGGGTTAAGTTAGCCTCCGAAAAGGCATCATCCACAATATCCAAAACAGGAGGAATAGCCAGGGGTCTATGTTGGGGAAGAAGAAGAAAATCCCTCAGTCTTTTCTTAGATTCAGAATACTCCTGTCCTTCCCAGTGGAAATGTTCCCTCATTTCATGCAAAGTTTCCCCAAAAGAGAAATCCTCAGGGGGAGAAGCTGAAGGAATGGATTCCTCAGCATCAGAATCCTCATGAGGAGGGAAAGAATATTCCTGGTCAGAAGAAGAAACAGAGGAAACAGAAGCCTGATCAGAGGAATCATAATAAACATCCTGCCTTGGCCTTTTATCTGGAGGGGGATGTGAACCCCTAATCATAGTAAGTAAATCCTCCGCCATCTTGAGTAACTGTTTCTGTGACTTGGGAGCCGGTTCAGAAGAGGCCTGTGTTGCAGTCTTTGATTTAGAAGGAGTCTTTGGCTTTGCCTTTATTAAAAGCTGAGTAGGCCTGAAAACCACTTCGGAAGCCGGTACCTGCACAGCGGCTCCGGACCCATCCGAAGGAGCATTGTCCGAAGGTCCTGCAATAGAAATATTTAAAGGCCTGGATGGCTCCTCATGAGAGTCCGTTTCGGCCATCGGTTCTGAAATGGCTGACGACAGGGGCTGCAAAAGCGCCTCACTGACGACGGCCGAACCTGAAGCTGGCTCCGCTTGTGCGCTATCATCACATTTGGACCTCGGAGGCCTGTCTTTATCCTTGCGACGTTTGTGAACTCCGGTAGCCGGAACCGTATCCGACGACATTTTGTAGTTAAAGCGCCTACCGAAGTAATGAAAAGCAAAATCGTACCTTCGCTTAATTGTACGTTGATTGAATCTAGCACAAAACCGACAACTAGCTACGTCGTGGTCAGGGCCTAAGCAAGGAATACAGTAAGAATGAAAATCCTTATGGAGGTATTTCCTTCCCACATGAAATACAATTATTAACTTTTTCTGACATCGAAGTGGAGCAAGAAAAAAAGTTTCCCCAATGGGGTACTTAGCTTTGAGAGAAGAAAATCTTCGGACTGAAGTTTTATCAGAAAAAATAGTCAGGAGTCAGCCGACCGGCACTTGCAAACTGCTATCACCGCACGGCAAGAAAGACTGGAGAAGATGGCGTCGGCTGTCAGCTTTGTACTCCCGATGCTCTGACGTCAGGGAGCATGGTTGAACAGCCGATGCCGGACCCAGACTTTGGGATTCTGGCCGACCGGGGACTGCCTGCCGGCAGGGGAGAACCCTACAGTCATGACTGCAACAGTGAAACACAATGAACATCTAAGTGACCACTTGTGCACGATCAAAAGACAATGATATTGCCTGTTGGCAAGAGAACTGACTGCCACTCATATTCCTTGCATAATCAGAAAATGATTAATTCAGACTGTTCACTCCCATACTCTCACAGATTTCCAGCAAAGGGGCTATGATCTCATAGCAACCTGTTCTTTGACATACCAGACTACACCCATACTGCTCAAATGAATCTAGAGCAGTCTAGGAGGAACACCCCAGACAGCCTGTGTATGTAGAACTCCTGTTACCCACATCCACTGGACCATCTGCCACTAGAACGTTCCCCCACTCCACAGTAGCAATATCCATTGTGACTAAAGCAGAGGGTGTAAAAATGTATCAGGTGGTGGTAGAATAGTCAAGAAATTGCTCCAAAAGGATCTGTCCAACTGAAGCCACCAAAGCAAACTGATGGTATCCACTGGTAATTATGTCCAACTTTTGTAAGGGAACAGAGTGCTGTGACCACTACAAAGTGTCCACTGCAAAATGATCTTGTGAGGTTTAGCATGAGTAACTATGAAGACTGTGGTTGATATAAGTCACAAGTCTCAACAAAAAAATCTTCTGATAGTTTGCTCAAAGACGTGAGAAAGATAACCAACCCCATCCATACAAGTAGGGATTATATTCCCAATAAGCAGAATGCCACAAGTGGGGCAGAGTTAAGACTTTGCTAGACTGATGGTAATTCCCAACCAAGGCTAGAGCCAAAACAATAAGCACCTGTGTCAAGCATGACAGTTACTCATGGGCAATGCCAACAGCCAGTTGTCAAGGAAAGGAAACATGGTAAATGCTAAATCCCCTCAGGTGCAGAAAGGCTGCCATCACTACCAGATAATTGATTAAATGTCTGAACATCTGGGTAGCTCTGCTGATACAAGCCTTTGAGGAATTTTGGCATAAAGGAAATAGGGGGAGAATGAAATACCCAGGGAACACTTTTGGATAAGTGAACCAGTGAAGAATCTTCCTGAGAGAAGAATAATGGCAAAGTAATTGCTTCATTTGATGAAGGACGTGATACAAAGAGGTCACAGCTTGGTTTCCCCTACAACAGAATATGGTCTGGGATATTAATGGACTAAGGAACTGCTTGTGAGGCAACAGATAATGGCTCCACAAGTCTGTGAAAGAACAAGCCTGTTGTGGGCTATGGACAGCAATGAAACAGTGACTAACAGCAGAAGACCATTTCCACACACTCACAGCCTCCTGACAAAGGAGAAAGGAATGGGTCCCCATGTCTGTTTATGTACCAAATCGATGCCATGTTGTCAGAGTAGATTGCAACCACACCCAAGGGTAAGATGTCCTAAACTGCTTGGAAGGCAAGAAGAATGGCCCTCAATTCTAAGATACTGATGTGTGGCAAGGTCTCTTGTGCTGACCCCAGTTGCCATGGACTGCATGTATTGCATAATAACCCCACCCCAGGGTTGAGGCATCCATGGGCAATGTCACGGGTGGTGCTTGGACTGGGTAGTCCACCATTAAACATGGTCCTGGCATTTCTTTGAAATCTTTACTAGAACACATACAGAATTCAACAGCTTATTCCAGTAGACTTTACAGTCCAATGAAGAACACTCAAACAAAAAGTCTCACATGGAGAAACATGAGGATTTTTGTAGCTATAAGGCCTAGAAAGTACAGTTGTGTACACTTACCATAAATGTAGATGTTCGAGTGTCTTCACTGTTGCAGTCATCACTGTAGGGTTCTTCCTGCCGGCAGGCAACCCTCAGTCAGCCAGTATCCCAAAGTCTGGGTCCGGCGTCGGCTGTTCAGTCATCCTCCCTGACGTCAGAGCGCCAGGGGTACAAAGCTCCCAGCCGACGCCATGTTCTCCAGTTTTTCTTGCCCCAGATGTCAGGTGCCCAAAAGTAAAGGCTAAAAGTAAGGTACAACAAACCCCATACCCTGTAGCAAATACACCTCAGAAGAAGGGTGAAGCAGGGAACCACACTAATGAAAGAATAAGAGGGGACAGGGGGGTGGGTAACCCAGACTGCAACAGTGAAGACACTCGAACAGCTACATTTATGGTAAGTGTACACAACTTTACTATGTTCATCGTGTTTCACTGTTGCAGTCATCACTGTAAGGTTGAATCCCAAAGCTGAGATATAGGGTGGAGGTTATTGAGTAGAAGGGGTGGCTATAAGGCCTTGCAAGACTGCAGAAGCAAAGCCTGTCCTGGACTTAGAATAAAAAGGTAGATTATAGTGATTAGAGAAAGTATGCACTGAACTCCAAGTTGCAGCTTCCAAAATATCTTTGGTAGGTACTCCCCTGAGAAAAGCAGCAGAAGTAGCAGCAGCTCTGGTGGAGTGAGTCCTGATTTTTCCTGGGATTTGCTTTCCATGATGAGAGTATCAAAATCTGATTCCATGAGCAATTCATTTAGAAATGGTCTGCTTTGAAATAGCCTTGCCTTGGGAATTTGCTGCATAAGAAACAAAACAGTCGTTCTGTTTTTCTGATATCCTTGGTTCTGTCCAGGTAAAAACTAAGCTGCCTGTGCACGTCCAAAGAATGCAAGATCCTTTCCCCCTTATTTTGTGGATTGGGGAAAAAAGTTGGCAGGTGAATAGTTTGGTTTAAAGCCACTTTAGAAACCACTTTAGGCATGAAAGTGGGGTTAGTCCTTAAAAAAACCCTGTCATGATGAAAAATAATGTAAGGTTCCACAGCCATGAGTGCTTGTAACTCCGAGGCTCTCCTGGCTGATGTCAAGGCCAGTAGGATAGCGGTCTTCCATGATAAATACTTCATATCAGATGTGGCAGCAGGCTCAAAAGGAGGCAGAGTAAGTTTTTCCAGAACATAGTTGAGGTCCCTGGCAGGTATGAGTGGTGTCCTAGGGGGCCTTAAATTCTTTGCTCCTCTGAGATATTGTTTCAGAAGTGGATGTGAAAAAAATGGAGGATCTGTATTGTAATGTGCAGAGATAGCTGAGGTATGTATTTTTATGGAGGAAAAGGATAAACCCTTATGTAGCATGTCTGTCAGGTAATGTAAAATCAATGGAATGTTAGGAATGAGAGGATCCGACTTCTGAGCATGCATCCAGGTGCAGAATCTCTTTCATTTACCTTCATAAGATTTCCTAGTGCTAGGCCGTCTGGCTTCTAAGATAACATCCATGACCTGTTTGGAAAGGGTAGGATTAATCATAGACCCTGAATACGCCAGGCTGAGAGTTTTGATATGAGAGTGCAGAACCTGGCCCTGGTGTTGGGACAAAAGATTTGGAATCTGAGGTAAAATCCAAGGAGGCTCCTGGGATAGATTCATCAGTGTTGAGTACCAAAATTGTCGAGGCCAATTTGGGGCCAGTAAAATCATCTTGGGTTTGTCCTGTTTTATCTTTAATAACACCCGTGGAGGAAGAGGTAGAGGAGGAAAGGCATACCCAGAGAGGTTCCTCCAACTGAATGAGAGAGCATCCACTTTCCATGCTAGTTTGTGATATGTCCTTGTGCAAAACGTCTGTAACTGGTAGTTGAGGGGAGATGCAAATAGATCTATGTCTGGGCAGCCCCAGGCTTCTGTAATCATCTTGAATATTTGGGTGTCTAGCATCCACTCGTGTGGGTCTCACAGGTTCCTGCTCAGGCTGTCTGCCAGAGTATTTTGTTTCCCTGGCAGGAACTGAGCTTGTAGGTCCACTTTGCAAGCTAGTGCTGTGTTCCATAGAGTCAAGGCTAGTCTGCAAAGGGGGTAGGAGTGTGAACCCCCTTGCTTATGTACCACATAACTGTGGTGTTGTCTGTCCATATCAGTAGTTGCCCTGGCTGTAGAAAATCCCTGAAAGCCAAGAGGGCATTCTGCACAGATAACAAATTGATATGTAGGTGCTTCTGATCCTCTGTCCAAGAACCTTGCAGTCCTCTCCCCTGCAAGTGGGCTCCCCATGCATAATCCGAGGCGTCCGTGGTTAACACTTGGTAGGCTGGAGGCAGACTGAAGGCTTTCCCTTTGTTTTGAAGACATGCCATGGTCCACCAATGGAATTCCTTTTGCAGGCAAGGCAAGACAGCAATCTGTGTCTCTAGACTGTGACAATGCTGGGACCATACGCTTTTTAGGTACCATTGTATCTTTATCATATGCAGTCTTGCATATGGTATGAGAAGGATGCAGGAGGCCATGTAACCCAAAGCCTGCAGGAATTTCCTTGCAGTTAGCTGAGACATTAATGCCAGGGTTTTGAAAGTTGAAGCCAGCTGAAGTTGTTTTTCGGATGTCAGGAATGCCATCTGGGTTGTTGTGTTTAAAAGAGCACCCAGGAAAGTTATCAGTTGTGTGGGTGTCAAATTTGACTTTATGTTCACAGTGAATCCCAGGTACTTGAGCAGATTTTGAACAAATTCCAGGTGCTGGAGTAAGACATCCTTGCTGTCTGCTTGAATAAGGCAGTCGTCCAGATAAGGGTAAATTTGAATTCTCCTGAGTCTGCAGTAAGCTACTACTGGTGCCAGGCACTTGGTGAAGACCCTGGAAGCAGTAGACAAGCCAAAGGGCAGCGCAGAGAACTGGTAATGTTTCGAGCCTGCCTTGAACCGGAGGTATCTTCTGCACTCCTGTCTGATAGGAATGTGTAGGTAAGCCTCCTTTAAATCCAATGTCACCATCCATGCATTTCTGCTCAACATTGGCAGGAGCTGCTGCAGAGTAAGCATCTTGAACTTTGGTATCTCCAGGAAAGTATTTAAGACTGACAGATCCAGGATGGGTCTCCAAGAATTTTGTTTTCTGGGAAATAGAAAGAGTCTTGAGTAAAATCCTTGCCCAGTCTCGGATTGTGGAACCAGTTCTATGGCCCTCATAGCCATGAGGCATCCCACCTGGTTTAATGCCTCTGCCCATTGGTGTTTTGGTAGGTCTGGCCATCCGTTTGGTCTTGGCAAGGTATGAAAGTGGAATTTGTAACCTCTTGAAACTACATCCAGAACCCACTTGTCTTGGGTTATGCAAGTTCAATTTCGGTGAAAAAGAGAGTTTTCCTCCTAGAGGAGCTTCCAGGAGAGAGGTTCCTGGAGCCATGCAGGGGGAGTCACTGAGCCTGTTTCCTATAAGATTGAGGTCTGTGCTCTCCACCCCTGGGGGTGGAAGCACTCCACTGTCTAGGTCTACAAGAGGTCTGTGCTTGGGCCCTCCCTCTGGGGCGCCTATATCTACCCCTCTGAGGCCTGTCCGAGCTAGGAAAGAACCAATTTTTTGTTGGCCAATTTCTGCTAAATCTTGGGGGCTGAACTTGTAAGAAATCCTTAATCGTTTGCATGGATTTTGCCTTATCCTCCATTTTCTTTATCATCTCTTCAGCCTTAGACCCAAACAAAACATTATGTTGAACATGAGCATCCAGTAACTTTGCTTTCACTTGATCAGGCAAATTTTGTTCCTTTATCCAAGCATGCCTTCTAATGACCATGCCAGTGGCAGCCGTCCTGCATGAGGCCTCCAAAGCATCAAAACCACAGTGTAAGGTATGTTTCCCCACCTGCTCAGTAGCATGCATCAAATCGTGTAATTCTTTATTATCTGCACATGCAGAAATGGTACCTAGCTTTTGTTTCATAACAGACAGAAGAAATTGCTGATACTTTAGCATATGAAATTGACAATTCAAAGCCCTAATGGATAAAGTAGCAGAAGTGTACACATTTTTGCCCCATCTCTCCAAAGCTCTAGAATCCCTATCTGACGGAATTGGGTTCTTAGCAGTGGCGGCCTTAACACCCTTAGGACCCTGAAAAATGGTTTCTGGATCAGCAGTAGGATTTTTATAAAGAAACTGGTGGGAGTCAGGGACTCTGTAATATCTATCGGGCTTTGCAGGGGCTGGAGGAAAGGAGTCTGGAGTTAAATTAGCCTCAGAAAAGACATCATTCACAATATCCAAAATAGGAGGAATAGCCAGGGGTCTGTGTTGGGGAAGAAGAAGAAAATCCCTAAGCCTTCTCTTAGATTCAGAGTACTCCTGTCCTTCCCAGTGAAAATGTTCCCTCATGTCATGTAAAGTTTCCCCAAAAGAAAAATCCTCAGGGGGAGAAGCTGAAGGAATGGATTCCTCAGCATCAGAATCCTCATAAGGAGGGAAAGTATAATCCTGTTCAGAGGAAGACACTGAAGAGATAGATGCCTGATCAGAGGATTCATAGTCCAATTCTTGTCTTGGCCTTTTGTCTAAAGGGGGATGTGAACCCCTGATCATAGTTAGTAAGTCCTCCGCCATTTTAAGCATTTGTTTTTGTGATTTAGTTACCGGATAAGAGGAGGCCTGGGCTTAAGTCTTTGTTTTAGAAGGAGTCTTTGCCTTTGTCTTTGCCTTTATCCGAAGCTGCGTAGGCCTGAAAACCCCCTCGGAAGCTGGTACCTGCACAGCGGCTCCGGACCCATCCGAGGGAGCGTTGTCCGAAGGTCCTGCACCTGGAGTACTCAAAGGCCTAGTTGGCTCCTCGTGGGAGTCCGTTTCGGCAAGCGGTTCTGAAATGGCCGACGACAGGGGCTGCAAAAGCGCCTCACTGACGACGGCTGAACCTGCAGCTGGCTCTGCTTGTAAACCGTCATCTGATTTGGACCTCAGAGGCCTGTCCTTATCCTTGCGCCTTTTGTGAACTCCGGTAGTCGGAAGCGTGTCAGACGACATATTGTAATTAAATCGCCTGCCAAAGTAGTGAAAAGCAAAATCGTATCTCCGCTGAATAGTACGTTGATTAAATCTAGCACAAAAGCGACAACTAAGTACGTTGTGGTCAGGGCCTAGACAAGGAATACACTAAGAGTGGAAATCCTTATGAGGTATTTGCTTCCCACATGAAATACAATTATTAACTTTTTCTGACATCGGACTGGAGCAAGAAAAAAGTTTCCCCAACGGGGTACTTAGCTTTGAGAAGAAGAAAGTCTTCGGAATGAAGCACCAAAAATATCAGGAGTCAGCCGACCGGCACTTGCGAACTGCTTCCACCGCACGGCAAGAAAGACTGGAGAACATGGCGTCGGCTGGGAGCTTTGTACCCCTGGCGCTCTGACGTCAGGGAGGATGACTGAACAGCCGACGCCGGACCCAGACTTTGGGATTCTGGCTGATGGAGGGCTGCCTGCAGGCAGGAAGAACCCTACAGTGATGACTGCAACAGTGAAACACGATGAACATCTTGAAAACAAAGAGGCCAAAACCAAATTGTTGTGGATCATCTGAATGGCAATAGAGTTAAGACTTTTCTGATGGAAGCTATGCATGGCAAGTCACTCTGCTCAGATTGCAGTCTATTAATTTAGTGTTTTGAGACTTTGCAAAATTTGCCATTATGCCCAAGGATGGAAACAAATTAAGAAGCAAATCCCCCGTCTCTGCATGTATGAGCCAGTTGCCCAGGTAAGGGAAGACTTTCAACAATTGAGAGTGCTACCATGACTACTGATATGTAAAAACTAGGACAGCTGTGGTGATATCAAATAGCCTTGTCCTGAACAGAGGATGGCTAACCCCTATATGAAAAAGAAGGAACTTCCTGGACTCTCTACTGATTTTAATATGCAGTTATACACCCTTGAGATCCAGACAGCACATCTAGTCTTCTACAGATCGACAGGGAAGGAAGGACTGCTCTGTTACCACTTAAAAAAAAAAAAAAAAACTTTTTGAAAATATGCCAGTATAAACAGCTCAGAGTATTGGCCTGAGACCTTGATTCTTTTTTTGGAAACTAAAAATAACCTCGAGTAAAGGGCATGCCCCTTATGGTCTGGCAGGACCTCCTGGATAGTTCTTTCACAAGAATTTTAAGGCAGCTGAGTCTAGTGACCATTACTCCTTGCCAACACCCACACCTAGGCCACACCTTCATTCCCTAGCAGGGCTAGGCCAGTCAAGCCCGAGTAAATTTATGGATGCCCATCCAATCGTCTACATCCAGTCTGAAGAATAACAGTTTATCACACTGCTTAATTTGCAGGGGCAGTCAGTTTCATAGGTGGGGAAGGCACTGTGACGCATCTCTCTCTAAGATTTAGGTGCTTGCAATGGTTCGGGTACTTGTGGAGCTTTTAGACTTGAGAAGATGCAAGACATTCAGGATAACTGGGTCTTTAATAGCACGGAAGGCAAGACACAGATCTCCCCTCAAGAATCTACAAGATACTGCTAGAGACACAGTGCTTTCTTTCTTTTGTTATCTCAGGATCTTTAAGTCCATGATTTTCTTAGTTCGGAACCTCTGCGGTCTTTCTAGTTGTTTGATATGTCTGGGAAGTACATCCCAAAGGGAGCATTATCCTTAAAAATTGGCCCAATCATTGCTAAATATATGGGAACAGTGACCTTTTTAGAGCTGGATTATATATATTCATAGACAAGTACTAGGCTAGCTGCCCTTTCAGGCATTTTAAGCTTAGCCAATATCCCTTTTGGTGCTCAAATTCACTTACCCCATTTTATTAGAAACTGGCCTTACTCATCCTATGGTCAGCAATCGTATATTACTCCTAATAAGAATCATCATCATCTTCTTTCGGCTGTTCCCGTTAGGGGTCGCCACAGTGGATCATCTGTTTCCATTTCTTCCGGTCCTCTGCATCTTGCTCTGTCACACCAACCACCTGCATGTCCTCTCTCACCACATCCATAAACCTTATCTTAGGCCTTCTTTTCCTGTTACCTGGTAGCTTCATCCTTAGCATCTTTTTCCCAATATACTCAGCATTCCTCCTCAGCACATGTCCAAACCAACGTAATCTTGCCTCTCTGGCTTTGTCTCCAAACCTTCCAACCTGGGCTGACCCTCTAATATACTTATTTCTAATCCTGTCCACCCTCGTCACACCCAGTGCAAGTCTTACTCCTAATTGCTCCTAATGAGAATAAATGAGAATAATTGGGATCATACCATAGACAGAAGGGGCCCATGCATGGGATAAAACATTTAGGAACAGTTTCTGTCCATTAGTAGTACAGGGGGCAATCCTGGGGGAAATTTTCTGCTTCCCATCCACAGATTCAAGTTGCACTTTAATATAGACAAGGATGAACTTTATTTTCTGTGGCTGGGGAGTGTGTTCCAGGGCAGTGGTATCCTTTGCAAGATATATCTGTCCCTCCAAACCTTTCTGTTGATGTTGCAGAAAAGATTTAGATCCCTACACAGAGTATTTCTGATGACATTATATATTTTCATATTTATTACCATATTCCCTTGGCAATTAGCTGCACTATGTATAAGGATCTCTTGACTACTGATGTCACATGATAATGGAAAGAGAACAATTATCAACCCATGATTCAAGATCCCTAAAAGCATTTTCATTTTGAAGAGGGATATTTCCTATGCTGTATGTTGAAGGGAAGGATACTGTGCCAAAGGTGAAATGATTGCACTTCTTAGCATTTAATTTGAGTCCATTTTAGTACACCAGTCATTTATGTGTGTAAGTTCTTGCTGAAGAGTTAGGATTGGGATTTCGGGGGGACTTGGCAATAACTCCCAGTTTAAAGTTGTCTGCAAACTGGTCTCCAGACTAGAAACAAAAACCTCTGTCTAAGAAAAATAAATGCTGAAAAGGAGAGGTCTCAACATTGAGGACTGATGGAGACCACCACTGGTTTCTTTCTTACTTCCTAGTAAAGCACCTGCTCCTCACAATGTACGAGTTCTGTCTTTTAGCTAGTTTGCTATCCAACTTTCCACACACGGATCTATTTTAAGACATTAACCTTACTTACAATGCAAACGTGGGATATGGTGTTTAATGCTTTGTCCAGGTCAATATACACCATGTGAACAGTATGACCACTGCTGACAGCTTGAGTAACTCTCTCAAAGAAGTTAACCAAATTCATAAGGGCACGATTTTCTCCTGACAAAGCCAAACTGTTGCAGATAAAATCTAATAATGTTTTATATCATAATTTAATATGGTCAGTTAGAATACGTTCCACAGCTTTGCAGATAAGAATTGTCAGGTTGATGTGTTTCTAATTCCCAGAGTCAACAGAAGAGTCTCCCTTTTGGAGTGGCATCGCCACTACAGTGTGAAAACGTCAGGGACAAAACCTGTAGCTAAACTTGGGTAAAACATTTTGAAGAGTGGCTCTGCTAGGGCATGCTTAGTACTGTTTATTAAGCATCCAGATATACTGTCAGGCCCTGTGGAATATGTACTTTTGATATTAGAAGGCACCTTCAGTACATGCTCCTTTGTAATAATACAAGTTTTAATGGAGGTGGGGATATGTGGACTTAGCAAAGAATTCTCAAGGGAACAAAATAGCACTGAATTACTAGTATATTGGCAAGGTCTATCAGATCCAAATAGGTGGTACTACATTAAATAAGTTCAGAGGAATGTCAGGTGTTATTTCTTACTGTCTAATGAAGATGAGGAAGGATTATGTACCTGTAGCTTTGCCATAACTTTCTGGCTGGGAGGGACATCAGGAAGGGGGAGGTAGACTGGGAGGGAACAGAATGGTAAATCAAACAGCCTCTGGATATGATATCTCATCCACCTGTCAAGTGTGATTGCTTCACATGCAGACAGATGGCCAAAGAGAAGCAAAATAAATGCCTCCAGAGTGGAGAATATGAGCAAGCCCACAGGGATTTAAGAAATATTCTTTGGAAGAAGGGCTGTATAACCTCAGACTGTTCTGCTAAGAAACATGCTCATTATGAAAACTGTCACAACCCCTGTGGTGCTGTCCAGAGCATCAACAAATATTCTGTTGGCAATCTGTTCTAACTTCAGTGACAGTAGCAACTTAACTCCCTCTCTAACTCAGCTTGTACAGACTTTCCAAAGAGCAAAAAACCATCAAAGGGGGCATTCATAATCTAACACTTGGAATTCTTAGCAAAGACTGTTAAGGCTGAGAGGTGTGTGACAATGAATTGTAGCACAATCATCCACTGAGCTGTGAGTGAGATTGACAGTCTGACTAGCAAATGACAAGCTGAAAGTTGAAATTAAAGTTTAGTTTTGCTGTGTGAATTCAGCAACTCCCCTAAACACTTGGCAAATTTGTTATGCAATTATCTCTGGAATCTTCCTGCCTCAGAGGGAGCGTGGAGGGCAGGAAAACATCTGCTTCCCTCATTTGTCTAAAGAACATGTTTTGGAGGGGGAGGTGTTCACAGCCTTGGACAGAGGCTTTGTGGTGAGCTGCGACAGTCCTTGATGAGTGAATTTTATATGGCCATTTAGGGATAGGACATACCCATGATCGGGTTCTTCCAAATATTGTCAGTCACCAGCTTGACTATATCATCTGCAGGCAGAACTTCCCAAAAGGAAGGCCTGGGTGACCAGAAGACCTCAGTCAGGATCTCGGTGGGGGGGGGGGGGTGTATCAGGGAAGTGCTTGTGCATACATGGTCTCACTGCTGAAGTGACTGCTGGGCCAATTTGTCTCATTTTGATGCCTGTGCATACATAATGCAAACAACTGGAGGGGTTACTGGGGACAGAGAAAGTCACTCTGCAAATTATGGCCACTTAGCTTTGATCATGGTGACTTACAAAATCGGAGTTTTTCAGAAAGCCAAGTAGAGGAATTAGTCTTGTAGCTGTCATCAATGTCTGGGCTGACAAATTCCTTTAGGAGTCGAGGTAGTTTCTCTTACATGTCACCTTATCTTAGGTCCCTGGATGGGTGAAATCCAAACTTGAG
The DNA here is from genome assembly GCF_019279795.1 of Protopterus annectens. Classification (NCBI taxonomy): domain Eukaryota; kingdom Metazoa; phylum Chordata; order Ceratodontiformes; family Protopteridae; genus Protopterus; species Protopterus annectens. The sequence continues at coordinate 278,157,340 of NC_056728.1, forward strand.
GAAAAATGCTCCCTGAAGTGGGACATAAATTCTGCCTAGAAACCCCTGTCCCTCCATCTCAGGTCAGAAGGGGAAAGCATAGCAGAAACATCAGTAGAAGTGTCCCGTGGACCACGGCCTTCTCATTTCAGAAGCTACTCATCAGCACTTTCAATAATTACTAATTGAGACAAGGGGTCATGGTGTCAAGACCAGACAAAGTACAGCCCCAGACGGAAATAATCCACCACAATGTTCTGGTCACCAGGATGGGCCTGAATGCTAAAGCCAGAAGGCCCTCCAACATCGTACTGACATCAAGAGACAACAAATATTGAAGTTTGGGAAAAGAATACTCGGTGTAAAGGCCAAGGTGAAGAAACCAGCCACAAATCTGACGACCCCCCCCCCACAACACAGACAATGGCATAAACACCAAGGAAGTCAAGGTCAGAATCCTTGCTGCTTAAGGCTCTGCTGAAATTGGGATAAGTCACCCAGAAAAAGTCACTGATGTAGATATGAAAGTTAACAGGTCAATTAGTAGCCCTGGATGATACTGGATCTCAAACAGAATCCAGTGAGGAAGGGTTCAGAGTGAGATATTAAAAATGTGGCAATGAAGGATCTCTACAGCTCCACAATGCTACTGGGGAAGACAGCTGTGACCAAATCTGGTGCAGCGTCAAGAAGGCCTGCCACATCTTTTTATAGTCTAACTGGACCCAACAGAGGCATACATGACCTGTGGGGTGCTGAGGAAAATGGTCTGGGGGTTCAAAATTCCACTTCCAAGGCGAATGAACCAACAGTTACAAGAACAGAGAGATATGGGGGGGGGGGGCATCTTTTAAGAGTGGCAGCATTTGAAGCATACTTAAAAGCAGGAGTAGCAAAAAACTCAAGACAGAATCATGGAATTCTTTTTAATAGACACATCTCTTTAGGCTTTTAGGCAACAGAAGATACCATACTTTTCACACTACAACTTTCTTTTGGGTGGAAATGCCTTTGTATGTGGAATCCCTGATGTCAGCAGAGTAGATCTAAGCCTCTCTAATTCCAATCTGTTCTTAAGCTCTCCACCACTAAGGGACTTATCTCACTATACTCTATAGATGCCTCCAGGTGCTACTGCAGCTAAACCATATTGATTCCTCTATGTTCATACTTGCTTTAATAATTTAATAACCATGCTGCATACAAGCTATTAATGATTACATCTTAAAGCTTACATGATGGCCAAAACGACTGCACTGATATTTGACTTTTGTCCGGTGCTGCCCAAGAGATATTGTTATTCATAAAATATTCATATTGTTATAATGTTTTTTTTTTTTTTTTTTTTTTTTTTTTAAATATCTCAACAACCAATTAACACACATAACTGCTTAGCCTCACATGGAAGCTCACAGACTTGCAAACAAAATGCTGCTGACAGTATATGAGTAGCTTCATGAGTTACTGAGATACCAATAATTGTTTAAAAAATATTGCACGATTAATATTAACTGTGCTTAGTTGTTGTGTCTTTCGGCTTTTCCCGGTTAGGGGTCGCCACATCGGAACTCCGGTCCGCTAATGATTGGCAGTAGATTTTTACGTGCTGGCTTGCCGGGCCTAACGCACAACCTTCAACGAAGGAAATTCACGCATGTCGCCATACAGAAGACGCTCTGAGAATCGAATGGGCAACGTCTAACTGTGAGGCGACAATGCTACCGCAGCACCACCACCGCAGTTTAACTGCGCTTAGTATGATTTTCAAAATCCAGTTTAAGACCTAGAATCCAATGAGCACTACCACTCTAAAGTTTTTTTTTGTGTGTGATGGTATGGTACAAGTGATATTAGTGAAACCAGTTCATGGTGGATTTAGTCTGTTTTGCATATGTGAAGGGTTTGCTGCTGCATCTGCTTCCTGTGCTGGATTTTTTGACTTTGACAAGTGATACGTTTGCCATAGTCATAGTTAACTGATGAATGCGGTAAAATGGCAAGTAAAGAGCCAAAGCTCCAAAACCTAATAAGGACAGAGCCTCACCCCAATCTTGTAATTACAGGAATAAAAAAGGAAATATAAGCAAAATGTCTAACTATCCAAAGAAAACTGCCTAAACAAAATGGAAAAAAAAAAGATCACCAAACTCAGACATTATTTCACACAGCAACACAAGAACCTTTACCTCACATGCCCACAGCCAGTACACATACCTCTAAGAGTCACAGCAGCGCAGACAGCAAGCTCTCTTAAACCCAGTGAGGCTACATCCACCCATAGAAATGTTTAAGTACTAGGTGGTCTATTGCCAGGCATGCAGACACCACCGGTCTGGATAACAGTGGCATGATTGTTGGCCTTCTTTTTGCAGCTGGGATTTGGGATGCAACAAAGGCCCTTAAATCCCTCCATCCTGACAAATAGGTTTACGATATGGAAGAGGTCCACGTGCAGGTAAATGGCTTTAGGTACCCTACCCAGACAGACATGCAGAAAAGTATGACTGAGCTTGCTATTCAAGTACCCAAGGCAGTTAAGACACTGATCATGAGTGGGATACTGTGGTCACCAGAAATTATGCTAAGATTCATAGACTAGATAATTTCCTTTAATCATCTAAGTAGCTGATTCTAGGGGTGTTGTGTATGTCAGCTTGAGATCAGATGACTGGCAAGCCTGCCAGCTTTACAAGGGATGGTATGCACCTCTCCTATAATGGTTTTGTACTCTAGCTAAAGACATTATACCCTCATAAATGTCTTTTTTTAAACAAAATCCATCTGTTTTGTTTGGCATTCCACCTAGCACAGTCTAAAAAAGAACGCATTAAAGAATTAAAGAGGCTCTGCACAAAGTCAGGAGTTTAAAAAAATGCCAGAAACTGGGGGTCTCAGGAATCTTTAGAAAAGGGAATGAGCAGATTACATAGAAATAAAAGGAAATAGTGGAAATAATACATGCAGAATAATGTCCTGGAGAAGAACAAGCAGGAGTGAGGTTTATGTAATGTTGGACTACAAAGAAAAGATATGTAGTGTATGAAGTATATAAAAGGAAAAATGTTAATATGGTTTGGTTTTCTTTTCTGTTAAAGTATGCCTTAAGTGTTAATTTAAGAAAAAAAGAAATTGAGGCCCTCCGGCAACATGAACACATCCATGTGTGTGTAGTTACAGACAAGCTTTTAAAGTGATGAAAGTGCCCCATCTCTTCTTAAGTTTAGTGTCTATCATGTCTTCAGACCTACTAGCAATTGCAAAGGAGTATCATTATTTGCAAGGTTACCACCTCATTCCTTGTGATACCAAACTGTAACTCCTACATGCCCAAATCACCATAAACAAGACTAAATAGCACTTCATAGCTAGCTACAGAACACCTTCTATGTCACCTTCTGAGCATGGTGGTTATCTTAAAATTTTAGCTGAAATCTCCATTAAACCCAACACCTTTCAACTGGGGACTTCAATTATAATTCAAACCGGCTGGCTCACACTGCCAATGGTCTGAAAGCCCAACACTTTCCTGACGTTATAAACAGCATCTCCCTTGTAGAAATAGTTAACCATCTTACTAGAGATCCAAATACCCTTGATATTATACTAGCAAAATGTGGCCACTTCTTGCACAACTCCCTATGTAGCATCTTCTCTCATTAAACAAGACCATAATCACTGACCTTTTACTTTATACATGTTGGCAATTGCCTTACAAATACTTCTGTTTAGGAACTTCTCAAAAGTAAACTCTTCAATTACTTGAGGAGCCAAGTAAATTCCACTGTTATCCTTCTCTGACAGACACCAATGCTAACGCTGCCCTCTATGCCTCAGATGTTTGCTCCAACTTACAGTGATATTGATAAGGCAGTCCCCATCCATAAACCACAAATCCACGAAAAGGGGAGCCAGAACATAGGGTCGTTGCAAAACTTTTAATCTCATACAATGATGGACACACAGTTGCATCAAGTGCTTTTGCCTGGCTCAATACCAAGCTTTATCAAGATAAAATATACAAATTAATTGAATCCATTTATATAAGGCTATCGATTAAGTCATATTACTTAAAACACAATTAAGTCTTAAAGCTACAATTGCTTTGAAAGTACTACTGTAATACAAACAAGTCAAAACTTTAAAACAAATTTGAAAAGATATTGGCTTTCACATTGTAACCCGACTGTGTTAAAATATAGTTATAATAACCATTGATGGTACAATGTGTAATATTTAAAAGCTATAAAAACTTTTAAAAAGCATATTCAAGAACTGCAATGAAATGCTAACTACGAAAAATCTATTCACAGAATTGCAGTTCTTGAATATGCTTTTTAAAAGTTTTTATAGCTTTTAAATATTACACATTGTACCATCAATGGTTATTATAACTATATTTTAACACAGTCGGGTTACAATGTGAAAGCCAATATCTTTTCAAATTTGTTTTAAAGTTTTGACTTGTTTGTATGACAGTAGTACTTTCAAAGCAATTGTAGCTTTAAGACTTAATTGTGTTTTAAGTAATATGACTTAATCGATAGCCTTATATAAATGGATTCAATTCATTTGTATATTTTATCTTGATAAAGCTTGGTATTGAGCCAGGCAAAAGCACTTGATGCAACTGTGTGTCCATCATTGTACGAGATTAAAAGTTTTGCAACGACCCTACGTTCTGGCTCCCCTTTTCGTGGATTTGTGGTTTATAGTTTATTAGACTGTTTTGTTCGTTGTCCCTATACATAGCAAATAAAATTACACATTTTAAAACAAATTCTTATAGTGGAATATGTATATCAACAAACAGTATAAATGTTAAATATTTTTTTTTCTTGTTATAAGAAGTTTCATTAAACTTTCCTTAGCAGCAAAATAGTAGAGATGTTAAAGTTACCATTAGGAAGCTCAAAACTGAATATGGACTTAAAATACGTACGGAAGCAAAAAATAACTACAAATCTTTTGTTAACTACATTAGCAGGTTAAAAACACCCAGCAATGTTTTGAGCTAGTACACAACACTACTGCCCATTCTGCTCCAAAGGAAATGGCTAATATCCCAGCTGACAAATTAAGTGCAAATTTTACAATGCCAAAATTACAACTATTTAACTGATTACACAGTCAAAACCACCCATAAATTAGCATAGAACAAGCCCCTCAAAATCTAAGATAACATGCCAGGTTGCCCTGTTAATCAGTGTCAAATATGGCCAATGTAAACCCCTACTTTATTTCAATTTTACATTTGGTAACCGTAAAAGACCTCAGCACAAGCTCGGGGAAATTCAGCCCTGCCAAGTCTCAAATCCAGGACCCTGTCAACTACAGCACAGTGGATTAGTCCACTAGGCCACTCAGCTTTTTATACTTAACCACTTTTACCTAAGCCACGCCATAAGCTACATTCTCAAAGCCTGGTAAACGGTTACAGTAATGCCATTACACTAGGACAGCCCAAGCACACAGCCTAGAAACTCTAGACCCATTAATCTCTTATGAAAGGCTATGGAATGTATTAGCTCAGACATCACTTATCTGGAGAATGAAAATTTCTTAACACTATACACTCATCAACTTGGCTTTGTTAAATTGTAAAAAGAAGTCCTGCCTCTTTAACATAATTAGCAGCGGCAGTGGAGCAACAGGTATCACACACCTTTGGTGCAGAAGGCCATGGGTTATACTCCCATATCAGGTAGATGGCTTGCAGACACTGTACTGCAGTATAAGGGGAGTTACTGCATTCTAGCATGTGCCATAATTCGAATGAGATATTAAGATTAGGCTCCATCTACCAGGGGTGGTGGTGGTAGCCCAAGTGGACATAAAAGATCCCACAGCACCTGTTGAAAGAGTTAGGAAGCTCTCCTAATGCTCTGGCTAAATTTTCCCCTAGTAGTATAAATACAACCTTGGGTCTCCCCTGAAAAGATACCACTAGCCTAGCGGGGGTCTCACCTGAAAAGAGACCACTAGCCTAGTGGGACTTACCTGGTCAATACAGGATAAAATGAATAAATCAAAACAAATTTCTTCGAAAAAGGCACCGCAGCTGTAGACAGCTCTTGTACAGTACATACAGCATATCTGGTCATGGTGGTGGCCTTTGTCACTATTCCAGTGCAGACATTTTTTGACAGATGTGTAAATCTAAACATAAATGTGGTATAGTGGACAGCTAACTGGCTGTCTAACAGAATCTGTGTGATTACAGTCATATGCGCCATGTCTGAAAAATAATAGTGGTGGGCCATTGGGCTCAGTGTTGGACCCTCTCCTATTTGGCATCTACTTCTCTGGTCTTCAAGCCTGGACTCCTAGCTTATGGTTATTTAAATTTGTGACTACTGTAAACTGGGTGAAGTTCATCATATAGATCACTGCTGCAGTGGCCTTAGCTATATGAGTTATATCCAGTCAAGGAAATAATGGCTGACCAGCTTCCAAAGCTGCAGGGTACTTTCCACAAGCCCAAACCATAAACAGTTCAAGCTGAGCTGACTAAAGATAAGTTTGGAAGCAAAGCCCTGCAGAGCTTTACTGCTGAAGAGTACACTCTTCTGAGACTTTGAGGAACAACGGATGGCATGTGCTTTCCTTTGCCGGGCAAATATTCCTTTTGGGGAAAAAAGCTTCTCTTTTCATAAATTTATTGATGTTTTATTATTCTCCTTTTCAGGAAACTTATTTTAAAATGTGTTTTAACAGACTGTATCAAGACAGTAACGTACTTTTAAACAGAACATTATTTTTTCCTGTCAGTTTAAAAGTAATGTTAACTACTTGAAAAGGGGTCTAGGACTATTCACTGAAAGAACATTTCACTGAAACTTAGATGACTGCACAATTCACAAAAAGCTCACTTCACTGAAAACTCAATTCACTGAAACTCATTTCACTGAAAGTTATATATGGCCTTTTCCCCACTGTAGTGCGACCCTGGAGTTAGTATATATAGTAAGGGGGGGGGCACATCCCCTCACATTGGGGAGTGTGCGGGGCTTGCCCCCCAGATAGTTTGGGTATATACTGTGTTCTGAAGAGAGTAATTTATTGGAATTGAAAGTATCCATGTCTATAGTTCAAAATATTTAAAATAGGTGGGGGCTATGCCCCCCACACACCCAAACGTGGAGGGCTGTGCCCCCCCATACCCCCCTTACTATATATACTAACTCCACGGTCACACTACAGTGGGGCATAGGCCATATACAACTTTCAGTGAAGTGAGCTTTCATTGAATTGTGCACAGTTAAGTGAGTTTCAGTGAAATGTGCTTTCAGTGAATAGTCCTAGACCCCTGAAAAGATATTTTCTGTAGAGAAATTGTTTTTTTCCTTGGTGGAACTGATATATAGCATTTCAAAGTACTTTTTACGGTGTCTTTTTTTTCTGTAAAAAACAAAAAAAAAACTTTTGTGGGCTGGTAGTTTTGCCAGCATTTTCTGCTCATCTTCCCTTGGAAATGCGCACCATTTTTGGATTGACCATGGAACAGACTACCAGTCCCACAGTCCATCCTCCTTTCAAACACAAAAAGAAAAAAAAGTTAAGCAAACAGCCTTTGCCACCACAGCAGGCTAGCAATTTGCCCCAGCTGCACGTGGGTGACTCTGCTCTGGCCATTTGTTGTATCTCAGCCCACTCGTTTTTTTACCCCAGACCCAGAGCATCTACAGCCACTATGGAATGGGGGTTAGCCAAGTCCTTTGCAGCTGTTGGGAGTCCCCTCAGTGGGCAAGGGAGGGCCTCTCTGGTCGGTTCTGGGAGAGGGAAGGTTTCCCTGTTGTGCCAGAATGCTGTGCCCATCTCTGGGGAAGCAGCTGCTGCCAATAATAACATAGTTGGCACCATTTTTCTTGTCAAATTATAACAGAAAACCAAATTTTTATCTACTGCTCCTCAAATTTCTTTACACAGGAGTAGTTTAGTGGGTTTGGCTCAGGGGTTAATTCAGGCTATTCTTGTAAAATAAAGTAGTTTCTGGTAAAAGAAAGAGGGATTCTTCTTTACCTGAAGAGATTCAAGATTGTGAATCTGAACATGAATATACAGGATGCAGGGATGGATTCAGGGCTTCATCCATATATTTCTGATTCAGACTCAAAGGACACCTCAGTTTCTGACTCCCCGTGGGACTCTCTGAGACTACTGCTAGAATGTGCCAGTGTTTTCAGTGAGAGAACATAGAGGTTTCTCAGTCCCTAAGAAAATACTTGGAGAGTTGTTACAGAATGATTTTCTAGAACCTAAATCTATTCCTCCTGTTCTGTCAGCTTCAGAGGATGTGTGTGCCACCACCTGCAATTTTCTTGTTAGACAGCCAGCTGCCCGTAAAAACGCAGCTAGGACATAAAAATTCCTCCGTCTATTAAGTTTGCATACATTATTCCCAAACCTGATCCCGCAGCTACAGCCTTAGTTGATCCCACTGCTGCTAATCTCTTAGTCAATTCCAATCCTTCTTTTTCGGATAAGGATGGGGAAATTATTGATAAGTATGGGGAAAAGTCTATACTTCTACAACTTGGATTTTCAGTATTTTGAATGGTCTGGTTCATATGTTAAAGTTTGTTCTGACAAATTGTGAAAGTATAAAGAATGTTGTATCTACAGTTTCTTCTTGTGAGGAAACTCTGCTTTACATAGCTCAGTTTCTTCTTTTGCACAGGCCACTATTCATTGTTTGCAGTGTGTGTATGACTTTGTTGATACTTCTTCCAGGTCTATGGCCACTGGCACTGTTTTAATGAGGTTTGCTTGGCTGCATTCTCAGAACCTTCCAGCTAATGTTAAAAAGGAGATTTTAAAGTCTCCCTTGGATAGAGATTTAGTGTTTGAACCCTCTGCAGCAGAGGTGGTCAAAAAGTATGACTAAAGGATTAAGCTGATCCAGGGAATCACCAAGATTCTTTAGCTCTCCTTTTCCAAATTGTCTGAGGGATTTTCTTTCTCCTCTTCCATTTTTGGCAGAAAACAGAATGAACAGTCTCAAGAGAATTCAGGAAAACAGGCATTGAATAAGGAGTGGGAAATGAGTTACAATAAGAAGTCTCTAACCTCCAAAAAACAAGGACAATCCAATATGTATGAGACCTTGTGACCCACTCCTGCCACCCCCCCCCCCTTTTCTTCCAGAAAGTCTTAATCCCCATTTTTCTCTTTGGCAACAGATTGTTTCAGACAAATGGGTTCTGAATGTCATTCAACAAGGTTGCAGATGGCACTGGGAGGAAATTCCTCCTTTCAAGGGTGGGGGGGGGTCATACCTCATCCTCCAGATCAGACTCTTGTTTTCATCTCTTCATCACATGCTGTCCCAAGGACTGATAGATCCAGTTCCTCATTCCCAAGTGGGGAACGGTTTTTTTACTCAAGGATACTCCTAGTGCCAAAACAAAAAATGCTTGGTGACCAGTTGTGGATCTTTCTTTCCTAAACCTGTTTGCGACAGTGCCTTAACTCAAAATTATGCCACTTCACAATCTGTTACATCTTTTTCCCCTTTCTAGTTTCCTAGTAACACTAGACTTACAAGAGGTTTATCATCACATCCTTAGTCATCCAGACTTCAGACGCTTCTTAAGGCTCTGTATATCTGGATCAAATTATCAGTTCTTTATCTTAACCTTTGGAGTATCCACTGCACTAGGTGTGTGTTCACAAAGTGTCTACCTCCAGTTATAGCTTACTGCAGGCTAGAGGGTATCCACATTTTCCATATATAGACAAATTACATAACTTTGCAGATTCTCTCTCAAATTGTCAGGAATTTCTCCCTTGGGTGAGATATCTCTTACAAAAGCTGGGATTCCAAGAAAAGGTTCAAAAGTCTTTCTCGACGTCTTCACACAGGATTGTGTTCTTGAGAGTTAGGCTAGACACTTCAGTTTAAAGAACTTTTCTTCCAAAGGAAAAAAATAGATTCTTATTTAGATCTGTTTCTAAGGTTTTCCACTCAGACTTCAGTCACTGAGAAGGAATATCTCAGGATTCTGGGTCTCAACTGTGAGGGAATGCCTCAGGATTTTGTGTCTTATGGCATCTAGGATTCTCATGACACCCCTGGCAAGACTCCATATGAGAAAGATACAGGGTTGTCTGAAATCAAATTGTTCCCAGAATCGATACCCTTTATCTTTTTATATTCCAGTGCTGGGGTTTGCTGGAAGAGAAATCCTTTGGTGGAGACATATCCTTAAACTCAGGTCTTCCATTCTCCTTCCCTGCTCCAAAGAAGTCAGTCACCACAGAAGCTTCAGACTTCAATGTGGAGCAGTTTCAAGAGGGATAAAAAGCACAGGGGAGTGAGACACCAAGGACAGATGCAAGCACATAAATATCTAGGAGGTTCTTGCCTTAGTCACGGCACTCAACTCTCTGAACTATCTTTGTCCCAGAGGACCTCTTCAAAATTGTTTCAGACAATACCACAGTCATATGGTACATCAACAAGTAAGGGGATACTAAATCCCCTCTGCAGACTAGCCACTTTAGTTTGGGATAAAGCTTCACAGAACAATCTCACTCAACAGTCATCCTACATTCTTCCACAGCAAAACTGTGTGGCAGACAAGCTAAGCAGGACTAGGGCAGACCCTCACCCATGGAAACTAGACCGGGGTTCTTTCAACATTTGATCTATCTCTGGGGAGCTCCTAAGGTAGACCTTTTTGCATCCTGTTTGATCAATCAACTGGCAAGATTCTGTTCCAGTACTCCATACAAGAAAGCCTAGAAGATAGAGGACTTTTCTCTTCTTCGGACAAGAATGTTCTTGTATGCTTTTCCACCCTTTCCATTAAATATCCAGGGTACTTCTGAAGATTCAGAAAGAATCCCTCAAGATCTTTGCAGTGACTCCCTTCTGGCCTAGGTAACTGTTTTTTTTCCTCTTCTTTTGGAAATGGCCAGAGAAAATTACTACAAGCTTCCTCACTGACTATCTATTCACAGAAGAATGGGGGTGATCCATACACTCAGAAATCAATCATTTTCAACTGACTGCCTGGATAATAAGGTCTTAATTTCTTTTAAGACACCTGTTTACTGGGGACATGCAGCAGTTCTTCTGGAGAATCAATCCTATCTCAGTTTCCATAGGTACAGGGTTTCTTTGAGAACTAATCCTTCTATTATGCCTAAAGTGGTATTTGAGTTTACTTTATGCCAAATTATCCATCTCCCAGTTTTCTTTACGGTATCTAACAATGAGGGAGAAACGATACTCCACACCTTGGATATCCACAGACAACTCGAGTACTATCTTGACTGAACTATACATGTCAGATCTTCAGATTGATTGCTTACTTCCTGGGAAGGTAAGGGACAACCTGTGTCAAAACAGACTATTTCCAAGTTGTTGTTTAGGCTATTACCTTTTGTTATACTTTCAATAACAAATCTATTCCATACAGTCGAGGCCCTATCTACCAGGGCCTTGGCTTCATCTATGATTTTTTGGAAAGGGTTGGATTCTATAAATATTCTAGAAACTGCTACTTGGTGCTGTGTGCATACTTTTACAAAGCATTATACTTGATTCCATCTCTAGGTCCAGATCATGATTAGCAAGGACTGCTCTCCAGAGGTTCCTGCATTCTTATCTTTCCACCTCCCAAATGTAGTTAGCAATGGTAATCTACCCATATAGCTAAGGCTACTGCATCAGTCATCAGTACGATGAACATAGTGCAGTTGTTTAAGTTGAACTTACCATAACAGTAAATGTTCAAATAATGACCGCTGCTGCACTTAGCTGCTCCCTCCCCTCCACCCAACTAGTGTGTGTGTGTGTGTGTGTGTGTGTGTGTGTGTGTGTGTGTGTGTGTGTGTGTGTGTGTGTGCATGCTTTTAATGTCAGGGTGTGGAAATGTATGTTTTGCTGTTCCTAGTATATAGTCCTTTCACTTGGGCTCAGCCTCACTCTTTCTGCTGGCATGAAAGCTCTGAAGGGCTTTGCTCCCAAACTTGTTTTTCAGTCAAGTCAGCTCCAGCTGCTTGACAGTTGGGGTGCATGAAAGGTGCCCTGAAGCTTTAGAAGCTGGCCAGCCATTACATCCTTGTCAGGATATAACCCATTTAGTTAAGGCTACTGCAGCAGTGATCAAACATCAATTTACATAATTGTACTTTATTACTCAATCTACCACTGAACAACAACTGCTCCAACACAGGTTACTCTATGTTAACAACTGGCACAAAAACGATAGTCTCAAATTAAACACAGAAAATTTTACAATTAATTTTTTGTAACAAAACTCTTCTACATCATACCACAGAGATAATACACCTCCAAATCAGTCACTATTGTAAGGGATCTATACTCTCTTATTAAGAATTCGTTACCATTTTGACCATCATGCCTCCATAGCAGTTTGGAAAGTCTTCCATCTGCCTCAACTAACTTCCAAGGGCATTTCCTCTGCCTCAACTAACTTTCAAGGGCATTTCCTCAGGTCTAAAGTATTAGTTCTCTTTTATTCAACTCTCATCAGGTGTATTATTGGAAAAAAAAATATTTTTGTGCATATTTGTCTAAACAAATCACTCACTTTGAAAAATGTCATAAATTCTCCACTGAAAAGGTAAAGGACTCAAGCCCCTCAGTTATCCAGAGACTGGCAGACACTCTTTGTACTTGATGTCATACAAACTCCAACATGGTTACCTATAATTAGCCTTTCCTGCCATGAATGATCATACCCTCCTTGACCTTCCTTCTCAGAACAAACATTTCCTCAATACCCAGTTAAAAGAAATATCTTCATAAAGAGGTAAGAAGTGTTGGTGTGACAAGTGCTTATCACAATGTTACTCTCACTTCAGGGACAAAATTTGCTCAGTCAAGATAAACCTAGATAACTGGAGGGGCATCCTCAAATTCTGCCCTGATCTCTTTTATGTCATCCTCCTTAAAACTGACCAGTTTTATAACTGTTTGTAGACTAATAGATTGGTACTGGTCTATGACCATATATCCTCAAGTCATTAAAAAACAGATTAATTTGAAGGAAAAAAATTTCCAGAAATATTTTGGGCCCATTTAGGATCCACTTAAATGCATTTATTGGTGGGAAGAATCTGGAAACAGAAAGGAGAAGTGTAGGGGTTCATAAATATTAGGAAGGGCAACAGCAGCCGGTGAAAGTCTACTCCACTGAGTAGGACCTGCAAAGAGCACCCAAGAACTGAATGTTAACAAAAACAGAATGCCTTTAGCAGAGCCTTAATTTCTTGAGTCTAAAGAGTTTAGCCTTAACAGCTTAAACATAAATGCATCTTAAAGTTCTGTGACTATTCAGTCCAGTGTACTTAGGCAAATGTATTATTCTCACTCTTTTTTTTGCCTAAAGATTACCTGTCAAACCACTATGATTATGCTCTACCCATCCCTGTACACGGTGAAAGATCACAGCATGACCAAGCAGCTTTGATGAGGTTTCTATATATGGCACGCCTAACAACCCCCTCCCCCAGCTGCTGATGAGCATACCTGCCTAAGCAAGGGCCTGCTACTCCTTCCTCTGAGAATGCAATATTGCCGCAAATGTATGCTGAAGGCTACTGAATAAACGCAGCTTGACCGAGCTAGATTCACATCCCTAGCTCATTATGTTGCAAGCTGTACACCAGTCCTTCTAATGGATACCAGTATTGCAGATTGCAAAACTTCTCTGCTCACTCAGCTCAGAATAGGCAACCAACCAGTGTCCTCCACTCGCTCTCACACTCCCTTGTTGGTTGTCAACAACCAAATAATTAACTGATGCCAGGTCATCTAGGCAGCTGGAAAGACTTCTACCTTCTGGACACACTGCCAACTTCCCATTCTTCCCTTTTACTTTAGTACAGACTACAGAAAAGACATTGTAATGCAATCATACAAAAGATTCAGGAAACCAGACAAATAAATCCACAACATTAGAAATATTTTCATCAAGTGATTAGTGTACTTCAAATCTAGGCACGACAAAATTCAGCCAACTCTGAACATTTCACAGTCACTACAGAAATATTTCAGTTTTGTCCTGCTTTATGATATTTTCGTTGTGCATTTTATGTCCACACAACATGACATTTCAAAACAGGGACTAAACACGGGTCCATCACACCAAAATGAATGTTGCAGAAATGTATGCTTTAAGTTTATTAAATTACGAGTGGGGGGCATGGCCAAGATGCAAGCTAGTTCGCCGCACTTTTCTTGAACTCTGACGGTCTTTCAGTTTTGAAAACCAGGACTAATTTCTTCCAAAAATTACAGGATATAATCAAGGTCACTGGTTTGTTTTATTGGAAAAAATGACAGTATTTAACAAAATTCTTGTCAAAAAAACTTCAACAGAAAGGCTACTAATACTGTCACAAGATAAGCAACTTAAAATACAACTTTCAAGACCAGTCTTCTAATAAGATTTGCAGGTGGTCCTTTGTCAACATGTCTGAACTAACCAAAAAAATTGATAAAATGGACAGTAAACTGGATTTGTATAAAGAAGAAACCTCCAGACAAATAGAGGTTTTAAAAGAAATGATGTAGCAACAAAAGATTAAAATAACCGGGATGGAAAACCATTAAATGATCTGGATGGGAGATTAACAGAACAAGAACTACAAGTGGAATTTCTTTTGAAGCAAACTACATCTTTAATAAATAAAGTGGATGATCTCGAGAACAGATCCAGGAGGAATAATCTTCGGATTTATGGTTTACCCGAAAATGTGAAGGCTCAAAACATGACCAATTTCCTCACAACCTGGCTTCCCAAAGCTTTAAATCTGCAAGAAGCCTTTTCATAAGGAATTGAGAAGGCACATCGGTCTTTGACTAAATCAACCATGTACAACAAGGACAAAAATCAAACCAAGATCTGTCATTAAATCAACCATGTACAACAAGGACAAAACCAAACCAAGATCCGTCATAGTTCGTTTTTCCTCTTCACAGGACAAAGAACAGGTCCTGAAGTCAGCATGGACCAATTCCCCAATTAAATAGGACAACAACATTATTATGTTTGACAAGGACTACTCTTCTACAGTGGCAGCAAAAAGGAAAGAATGTCTACAACTAATCAAGAAACTTAAACAACAATTAAAAGTGTATATTTTATTTCCAACCAGACTTTGCATTTTTTTCCTGGAAGGCACCAGAACCTTTGAAACCCTGGATACTGCAGTTTCTTTTCTTTTTAAAAACAGCTTCCTAGATCAAACAGAAGAAACTGATTGTTTGGGACCTAGCCTCAAACGTCAAGCTAAGAAGAATAACTGGCAGACAACAGGAAAGAAAAGTAAAAAAATGAAGGGCAAATGACTTTCATTGTTTACTTGTTAAAATAAAACATTTTTGCATTATTAAGCACCTGCAGTTTGTGGGTGGCCACAGTGGTGCAGAGGTTAACGTTGTCGCCTCACAGCAAGAGGTTCTCTGGTTCGATCCTCAGCTGGGGTGCCTTCTGTGCGGAGTCTGCATGTCCTCCCTGTGGTTGCGTGGGTTTCCTCCGGGTGCTCCGGTTTCCTCCCACATCCCAAAGACATGCTGTAGGTGGATTGGACACTAAATTGGCCCTAAGTGTGCATGCGTGTGCCTTCTGTGGAAGGTTGGGCACCGGGCTGGCAACTCGACACCGTAAAATTCCACTGTCAATCATGAGCAGACAGGTGATCTGCTGTGGCGACCCCTAACTGGGAAAAAGCCGAAAGAAGAAGAAGCACCTGCAGTTTATGGATAGGGAAACATAAATCTTCAGCACTTGACACCATCAGGAAAAGGTAGCTCATATTAATTTATTTTTACTACTTTGAATTTATAATCAACATTAATATTTGACTCAAATACAGAATACAGTCATAAGTATAGGAATTGTTAATCCTGTTAACAATGCTTATGAGTTACCTAATATACTCTAAAAAATTGAATGACAACTGGGGATAGTTGCATTTGCGTTCACCTGGAGATTATACTAATAGTGTCACTTGAATGTTGGTTGCATTGACTCTTTACTTATATTTATAGTTAATAGCCTTGCTTCTTTTCTAACAAAGCTTTAATAATGTGTTTAATATAGATAAAGAATTAGTTTTTAGAGTACATGATTTACACACAAAATGTTTTGTTTTAAGATGTATAATAACTCATTTATACAGTATTTAGGATAGTTTTCTTAAAGTTTTTTTTTTTTAAATCTGTGGTAATACATTTCATAAAAATTAACAGAGTAAGCCAGGAAGCTCGAGTTACACACAAAGAATCAAAAGCAGCACACTTGCATTCTCTCATTTCCCGCCAGAATCGCAAGCTGATTTTTTTTTTTTTTATAACTTTTTGTTTTAGAACTCCCTGCCTAGTTTTATGAAGCAATTCTGAAGCCTGGGTTTTCCCACAGTCAAAAAGAGGCACTAAAATATAAGTAAAAGAAGCATGGCGATGTCACTGCTTTACAGCACTCGGATATAGTTTCTTATCATTCTAAGCTCTTAAAGTGACACTTTATTTTACTCCAATTTTACTTAAAGTGTATTAATAGTTTACCACAGATTATAATTTAATAATTTAGTAAAACATACAGTAAAAATAAAAAACTGTTTTGCTTTACAGATTTCATGTTGAGTCTATACATTTACTGATTGAATATCTACTTTTTCATTACAAACAATTAATTGATTTGAAAGATTTCTGTCACAAAAACAACCTGTCCAATAAGAGGAGGAAATTTCATTCTGTTGTCCACATATCTATTCCACATTGACATTTATCTGCAAACCATAAGAATAGAAGTCGTGTATAAGGAAAAGTTGCTGGTTACAGTTTATTTGCAGATGTTTCTTGTTCGTCTATGAAGGATTATATAAGTTACAAAGTTTTGTGGTCCTTTTACACCGATATAACAGTCATGGCATTAGACAAAGGCAATACATCTAAGGCTACAACTATCTGCAAACGGGTAACTTTGAACATTAAAACAGTTTTTGTGTAATACAGACTGAGATACTCAAGTAAATGTTTCTCAGTCTGTTAACTCAGAAAAGGAATCTTGCTCAATATCTTACTATTACCTATATCAGTTCAATTATGCTGACTGCAGCATTTGTCATCTGACTTTACAATTCAATGTGGATTGGCTAGTGTTTAAATAATATTGTATATAAACCAAATCTTTTTATAGGGTTGGTTTAAGCTTACACAAGTTGCACTTCACCTTTTCAGGACTTTTAAAATGTATATAAATTACATTCGTTGAAGGTTGTACGTCAGGGCTGGCAACTCAGTACATAAAAATCTACTGCCAATCATTAGCAGAAAAGCCGAAAGATACAACAACAACATATAACACTGTTACAAGTTGTATAACAAATTTTAAATCATCTACCCTAAGTAAACCAGGGGAACAATATCGAAACATAAAATTATACAAGCTAACTAACATATGGGTTTTCATCTTGTTTTTGTGTTGCTTACACTTAGTAAAGAAAAAAAAAGAGAAGGTTTCAACACAAAAAGGAATGTTGAAACATTTGCTTATAGTAAACATGCATTATAAAATTCACAAGTACAGCAGTGTAGCCTATATTTAAGCATAACTGTAAGACAATTTCTCTGGTTAAAGATGATTCATATCAACCTGTATAATTTCTTGATATGTTAATGGGATTGTTAATTCTTGTCAACCTTAGTAGCCTGAATTTAGAATATAACTGGTTAATAATTAGAAGTTATGTACTTACCATAACGTTCCATCTGAGTAGGTGGATTCATTTGTCTGCAACCTGTGGGTTATGGATCCGATATCGGATCCGAACTGGCATGGTTTATCCAGCTACGGATCCGAGCTCCTAGCTCCTCCCCTCACCCATAATGCCCTGCTCTCCCTACATGACCTCAGATCGAGTTTGCCCTGTATCAAATACCCTAGCAAAGGGTAACACATTCTATGCAGGAAACTGACAAGGCCAGGGGGATAGGAGGGCGGGATGGTTGCAGACAAATGAATCCACCTACTCAGATGGAACGTTATGGTAAGTACATAACTTCTAAATCTGAAGTAGGAGATTCATTTGTCAGCAACCTGTGGGACAGAGTCCCCAGCTACCTGAGTCTTGGGCGGCCGTCATGGAAGGATATTCCGGAGCACTGCGGAGCCAAAGGATGCTCTACCTCTAGATGTGATATCCAGCTTGTAATGAGAAATAAAGGTATGAGATGAAGCCCAAGTGGCTGCTGAACAAATGTCATCCAGAGGAATCCTAGGCTTAAAGGCCGCTGAGGTAGAAACAGAGTGGGTTGAATGAGCATGGACTCCGTCCGGTGCGGACCTCCCGGAAGCTTGGTAAGCTAATAGAATACACTGGGAAATCCAGCGTTACAAGGAGACTTTGGAAATTGGTTTACCCAGATTGAATTTAGCAAAGGAAATGAACAATTGGTCGGATTGCCTGTGACCAGCTGTCCTGTTAAGATAAAAACGAAGCTGCCTGTGAACATCCAATGAATGCAGCTTGTACTCGCCTTTGTTCTGATATTTAGGAAAGAAAACAGGGAGGTTGATGGACTGATTAAGGTTTGCTTCCGAAGCTACCTTAGGAAGAAAGGAGGGATTGATCCTGAGGTACACGCGGTCCGGATGGAAGATCAAGTAAGGCGGCTTCATGGACAGGGCTTGAAGTTCCGAAACTCTTTTGGCTGAAGTAATGGCTACTAAAAATGCAGTCTTAAGAGATAAGAATTTTAGATCTACTGTGGCCGCAGGCTCGAAGGGGGGAGCGGTTAAGGCCTGAAGAACCAAGGAAAGATCCCATGGTGGAACCGCCTGCTTGACAGGGGGTCTAAGCAGAAAGGTGCCTTTTAGGAAGATTTTACATAACTTGGCAGACATAAGAGGCCCAGAGTCATGACCAACATGATAATGAGAAATGGCCGCTAGCTGAACTTTGACCGTGGAACTACTGGCGCCATCATTAAAAAGAGTGGTAAGGAAGTCTAGCATCAAAGGAAGGGGAACCGTGAAGGGATCTAGACCCTGCCGCTCCGCCCAAATGGAGAATCGCTTCCATTTACTGCGGTAAATTTTTCTGGTAGAGGGTTTATGAGCCGCTACCAGAATGGCCTTAACGGGAGACGAGATACCGGGAGTCCTGATTAGGAGTGGAACTGGAGCAGCCAAGCAGTCAGCTTCAGGTTGTCCAGGTTCGGAGTTGGTAGGTTCGATGGTTGTGATATCAGATCCGGAATGGGATCTAGACTCCAAGGTGGATTCACTGAGTGAGACCTTAGGTAAGGGAACCAGATCTGCAGAGGCCAGAATGGGGCTATGAGGATCATTCTGCACCCCAACAGAGAGGCTTTCTGAAGAACCTGGAGCATCAGAGGCAAAGGGGGGTATGCGTAGAGAAGACCGGGAGGCCAAGCATGCACCAGAGCATCTCTCGGGGAATCCCCTGGAGGAGGGATTAGAGCGAAAAAACTGTCGCACTTGGTGTTTAAGGGAGAAGCAAAGAGATCGCAACAAGGAGTTCCCCACTGTGCGAAGATGCGTTTCGCTACTTGAGCATTGAGAGACCACTCGTACGGGGAGAGAATGGTGCGACTGAGCTTGTCCGCAAGGATGTTGGACCGACCCGGAATATGCGTTGCGATGAGAAAGCGGTTGGTGGAGATACCCATTCCCACACTCTCATGGCTTCTCGACATAAAGGGTAAGACCTGGTTCCCCCCTGTTTGTTGATGTACCAGACCACCGACATGTTGTCTGACTGAATCGCAATTGTTGCCAGGGGAAGAAAGGCTTGAAGTGCTTGCAACGCCAAGAGCACCGCTCTCATCTCCAGAACATTGATATGCAGGGAGGTCTCGGAGTCGTTCCACGTGCCTTGGACCGTCCGGCCCGCAAAATGCCCCCCCCCCACCCGAGGCGGGAGGCGTCCGTGGTCACTGTGGCGAGAGGGGGAGATGCACAAAAGGGGCGGCCTCCGTGGAGATCCTGGGAATGGAGCCACCACAAGAGAGACCGCTTGCAAGCCTTGCTGATTGCAATGGGGTGATGCAGGGGGAGAGAAAGATATGACCATTGTACTTGAAGTGTCCACTGAAGAACCCGCATGTTCAAGCGGGCAAGTGGGAGAAGAGAAATCGCTGCCGCCATGGACCCTAGTGCCCTCGGGACCAATTCTGCCGGAACTGAGTTGGAGTGGTGGATGGCCCGCACCTGGAGTCGCAGATTCCGAACTCTGTCAGTTGTGAGAAAGGCTCTTAATTTCCTCGTGTCTAACCTGGCACCTATGAATTCTATCAACTGAGTAGGGGCCAGGTTGGACTTTCCTACGTTTATCGTGATGCCTAGGCAGGGAGCTAGATGAAGAAAGGAGTCTCTTGCCAAGGATAGTAGATGCCTTGTTGGGGCGGTGAGAAGCCAGTCGTCCAGGTACGGAAAGACCTGCACCCCCTGAAGCCTCAGGTGGGCCGCAACCACTGCTAACACTTTGGTGAACACCCTGGGGGCTGTGGTGAGACCAAAGGGAAGGACCCTGAACTGGTAGTGACTGGCTCCCAGCTGGAAGCGAAGAAATCTCCTGGAGAGTCTGTCCATTAGTATGTGGTAGTACGCATCCTTGAGGTCTATAGAGCACATCCAGTGATTCTCTCCCAGAAGGAGGAGGATGGACTGCAAAGTGACCATCCGGAACTTCTCCTTGGGAACTGCCAGGTTTAATAGGGACAGGTCTAAAATTGGTCTTAGGTCCCCCGTCTTTTTTGGCACTAAAAAGAACCTGGAGTAGAACCCTGATCCGATCTGGTCTGGGGAGATGGGCTGGATGGCTCTTTTCCTCAGCAGATGGCCAATTTCTGCTGAAGCGGCCTCCCTCTGATCGGGTGGAACGTCGGGGAGGGATTTTAGCTTTGGGACATGAAGAAAAGGGATTTTGTATCCTCTGGATATAATGCGGAGGACCCAGCGGTCTGATGTTATGGACTCCCATGCCGCTAGGTGCTCCGAAAAACATCCCCCAACTGCCTCCAGAGTGGAGCAGTCGGGCAACCCCTCAGGGTTGCTGCACGGGCCGTTCAGAGAAAGGTTCTCTGGACCCGAAATTCCTGGGAGCCCCTCTGCCTCTGGGGCGGCGTCCTCCCTGTCCTCCTCCTGCCACGGAAGGACTGGTTGTCTGGAGCGGGTTGGGATTGCTGCGACTTCCGGAACCACATCTTCTTCTGGCCCTTTTGGTTCCTAGAGTAGGACCTCTGGGGCACAGAGAAGCGGACTCTGACGGCAGACAGCGTCTTCCCGTCCTTCTCGCTCTGGACCAAGGTGTCGCGAACCGTCTTGCCAAAAAGGGCAGAACCGTCACAAGGGGCGTTCGCGAATGACGCCTTGAAGGGCTCCATGAAATCGCAATGGCGGAACCAGGCCTGGCGTTGCATGACTAGGCCTATTCCTGCAGCTCTAGCGGCTCCCTCAGTAGCATGGGAAAGTAACCGCATAGAGGTATTGGTCACAGAATGAAGAGTGGCCATACGGGTGGAGTGCAAAAGTTTGTCCTCCTCCGACATGGACTCTGGGGGGGGGGTGCAGCGTATTCCTTGATAAGATTGCGCTGCATCCTAACAACATGTGCCAGATAGTTGAGCGCCCTCACTGAGAAGGTTGCTGAACTAAACATTCGCTTCCCCAAGCGGTCCATCATCTGAGACTCCTTGCTCGGAGGATGAACTGAAGGACTCTCCTGAGCGAGTTCCCTCTTAGTGGCTGCTGCCATCAACATGGCATCTACCGGGGGTCCCTTGCTCCAGTGGGCACGGTCAGCAGGGGGGCTAAGAATCCTGTCTGGCCTCTTAGGGATTGGCTCCACGATGTCCGGTTCCTTCCACGCCCTGGTGGTAATGAGGTCCACCAGGGGGTCGGCAGGAGGGGACACACAAGAGGTAGACAGGCCCGCTTCAAATGCCTCCAAGAACACGGACTCATCCGAGGAAGACTTTGGGGCAGACCACCCACCTCTTATACGAAGCATTTCCATGATGTCTCCAAAGGAGACATCCTCAGGGGGTGATCTTGGGGAGCCTTCCCCTTCCTCCAAGTCCGTGTCTTCAGTTAAAGACTCGGGGGGAGTCTATGTGCCTCATTTTACACGTGTGCTTGCAAGGTGCTTCATTGGGGGGGGGGCTGTCCGAGGAGCCCTCGCAAGCAGTGTCTAGTTCCAAAGAAACTGCTTGGGGCATTGAAACGGGCTGTCCCAGTGGCCGGGTGACGGAAGCCTGACCCAGAGCAGATGGAGTGCGGGACGGAGCCAAAGCAACTGCCGGTGGTCCGGAAGCCCTCAACAAAGCCCTCTCCATTACATCAAAAGCCGAAGGGGAGCCAGCCTCGACCAAAGGATCTGACAGTCGGCTCCCCCTCGGATCCGAGAAGTGGATCGGAGCCGGCGCAGAGCCCCTCGGATCCGAGGGACCAGTGCGCTCCGACACGGACGGCGCCGAAGGCACACTGAGTCCCCCGGATTCGAAGCTCAGAGCAAGGCTCCGAGAGGTCGGATCCGAAACACTCGAGGGCAGGGTCGGATCCGAAGTACCTAGTACTGTCGGCGCCGTCCCACCCCCAGCTCCGCACGCTCCGAGCCCAGGTAGCGGGTCGGAGAAGGAGCTATGGGCTTGAAAAATGGGGTCGAGCTCCCCCCCGGGGGGGGGGGGAGGCAGGAGCACTCCCATCTGCATCTGGGCCTGGATGAACCTTCGCATCATCCGGTCTAGATCAGCGTCGGAGAGACTATAGGTAGACCTTGATGAGGCTACCGAGGTAGGCCTTGAGTACCGCCTTGATAGCCTCGAAGGAGGTCGGGTCTCCTCCTCCTCAGGCCCCGGTGAAAAGGATGGGGACCGGAGCCGAGAAGGAGGAGAGCCAGCAGTGATAGAGGCCGGAGGAGAAGCCCGCTTAGCCGGCGGGGCCGAGACAGAGGTCTCGGCCCACCGCTTATGGTGCTTCTCTCTCCGGTCCTTCTTCCTCGCTTCCCTATCCTCCGAACCCATAGAGGGAGTTTGAATCCCGGGAGGAGGAGGGGGAGCAGGTAAGGCAGCAACCGCCGAAGCGGTAACTACCAACGGGGCGGAGGCCGAAGCCGAGTCCGGGGGCAAGAGTCCCGCCAAGACCAGCTTCGACCTCCGCTCCTTCAATGCCCTGGGGTTGAACCCTGCACAGATTGAACATCCAGAGGTGAGGTGTTCAACCCCAAGGCATCGAACGCACTGAGTGTGGCCATCAGCAGGGGATAGCTTATGGCCACACTCGGAGCATTTTGAGAAAATTGCCTTTGGGGCCTCGGACATTTTTTTTTTTTTTTTTTTTTTTTTTTTAAGAAAAAATAAAGTAACTAGCACACACACTAAAGGCCCCAAAGAAACACACACACTCACACTAGCTACGCGCCAGAGAGGGGAGGGTACACAAAATTAAGTTAACTTAACTCAAAAATATAATATACAGAAGGGGAACCTAACACTTTCACACAGTTAAAGTATTTTAAAGTAATAAAAACCCTTTTAAAGTACCAAAAAAACACTTAGCTTACGGAGCTCGAAATCTAGGCTGTCACCATGAACGCGGAAAACTAGATCTGAGGTCATGTAGGGAGAGCAGGGCATTATGGGTGAGGGGAGGAGCTAGGAGCTCGGATCCATAGCTGGATAAACCATGCCGGTTCGGATCCGATATCGGATCCATAACCCACAGGTTGCTGACAAATGAATCTCCTACTTCAGATCAATAAGTTTACTATTATAATTATCCTATAGAATGATAAAGCACTTTCTGACTAACAAGTAATGACTTGTCAGGCTCGGAGTATAGTGCCTGCAACACGGAGTGGGACACACTGATGCTTTGTCATCTTACATATAGGGGTTATAATAACCCCATGGATAGAAAGGGGTTCATGGTGCAGGTTTTGATACTATGTTTATGGGTTTTTTTACTTGCCTAAGTATATTAGTCAAACTAAAAGGAAACAGTTTTTTTATTCACAGCTGTACACAAACAAGAACTTTTATACATTATTCTGCCGAATGGAATACAAATTCAATTAAATCTACATATAGCAGTATTTAAATATGAAGGTGAACTCAATTCATGTTAATGGAGTGAATAATAAATGTAAGAGACTAAGTTTATTTAAATATATTAAAACTATAAACCCACAACTGATATGTCTGCAAGAGACACATTTATTAACTGAAGACCTTAATTTACTCATCTTCAATGTTTATACAGCATTAACAAGTTCATCACATAAGAAAAACACAAGAAGGGTAATGATTTCATGGAACAATTCTGTCATTATGCCAAAAATAATAAGCTCATATCAACATAAATCTGGGATGCTTTATATGTCAACTGTCTCAATAAATTGTAAACTGTATATTTTTATTAACTTTTATTGGATACCTGGCTTGACAACAAGTATAGTTAAACAACAGCTAGTAGTAGTAATCCAGCACTCCAAAGGAAACTTGATAATAGCTGGGGATTTCAATTGTATACTAAATGGTAAAGACATTTGACTCTATAAACACCAGAAGGAAAACTGCAACATCAAAAACACTAGCAGAATTTGTTGAGCTATATAATCTTTAAGATGTTAATGAATATGTAGACAAAGATTCTCTGCATTATACGTTTTTTCACATGGGTATAATATACATTCAAAAATGTATAGATTATTTATATCAAAGGAAATATCAACCTTTCTTAGCAATGTTAAAGTAATCTCTTGCCCATTAACAGACCACAATGCAATTACGTTTGCAGCAGAAGTTCATAAACAAAGGGTGATAATCACTAGAATACCATCCTATATAACAAATCTAAAAGAGCTTAAAGAATTTTACATAAAAGAATGACAACAATTTCTTGAATTAAACATAAATGAAGACACTTCGGAAATCTATATATGGGATGCATTAAAAGCATACATATATGGAAGAACATTAACTTGGTACAAAAATAAAAAGAAGCAATGGGAAAAGCAAGTAAGTGAACTTCAAAAGAAAATAGATATTAAACTTAATATACAAAAAGGACATAATCGATTAATGAATGATTTAGCAATAAAAATAAAGAATATACTGAAACATTACATCATAAAATAATGATATAATTAGAAAAATTCTAACTTCTTATTCAATGAATCCAAAGAATCAAAGAAAAATAGCAAATAGAACTAAGAAAGTTATTAAAATGAATCAAATTAAAGAAATATATAATCCCAGCATTAATAAGAAAGTCTCAGACTTAAACAGCATACTAGAAACATTTCAGTTGCACTATCAAAAAATTAATACTAGCAACATAGAGATGAAATCGTAAGAAACGATTAGAAACTTCCCTCAGACTAATATAAACCTCAAGATACAACAGAGTAGACACACTGACAAGCAAATAACAATTTCCGAGTTCCAGAATCAAATTAAAATACTGAAACCCAATAAAGTACCAGGAAATGACAACATAACACCAGAAATGTACAAGTTATTGCCCAAAGAAGCTAAACAGTTATTGTTGAAGGCTTTTAACCAGGTTAAACAAGGAACATTAGTTCCACCTTCTTGAAAATATAGTTTAATCTCACCTATTCTGACATCTGAAAAAATGCCTCAGAATGTTCTTCCTATAGGCCCATTTCATTGTTAAATGTAGATTACAAAATGTTTATGACAATACATACAGACAGAATTAAACCTATATTACCATCATCAATTGATTATGACCAGACAGGTTTAATAAAAGAAACACCTACGAAAATATTAAAATAATTCTTGCCTTGATAGATTATATTGATTTAAAGTAAGAGAGACATGACTCTGGTGAGTCTAGACATCAATAGCGTCTTTGATTCAATAGATTGGAATTATTTACTGGTGGTAATAATAAAAGAATATGGTTTTTCACAACAATTCAAGTTCTTAATTAAAACACTATATGAAAATTATCTGGCCTATGTTAAGACTGGGTCATGTCGCACTACTTCTATAACTATTAGAAAATGAACTAAGCAAGGATGCCCACTTTCACCTTTACTGTTTACATTAGCAATTGAGCCTTTTGCTAACTATGCTAGAATGAACACAAATATTAAAGGCATAACAACTGGGAATAACTTAGAAATTAAAATACAATTATTTGCTGACGACATCCTGCTGACAATATCTGATAAAGATAAACTATTAACAGAATTATTCCAAACAATGAACTTCTTTCAAACTATTTCTGGTCTTGTATTTAATGAAATCAAAACTAAAATTTTATGAATTAACTCAAATAAAAGGGAATTAAATAACTAAGTACTTAGCACCTGATAATAAAATTAAATACCTAGGAATATTACTAACTAGCAACACTAAAGAAACAATAAATATTAACTATATTCATATACTAAGTCAAATAAAATCATTAATGCAGAAATGGAATAGCAGGTTTTATACTATGGAAGATGGATTGTATACAATTAAATCAATAATTTTCCCAAAATTGTTACATTATACAGTACACAATCCTTTTCCATCCCTCCCACTAAGAAAATTATACACCAATATAATAAAATGATGCTGAATTTCATTTGGTTTAACAATAAGCCTAGAATCACGCTTAATAACCATTTAAAAGGTTGGGAGAAGGGTGGAATTAATCTGCCAGATATAGAGATTTATTCATTGACATCTATTACTAAAACAACTACTCTATGGCCATACTCAACCTATACAGCCAAATGGAAATTAATTCATGAATCTATATGTAATAACATTAGTAACGCAGCCCATAAACAATAAACGATATAATATAAATCCAACAAGTCTTTTATAATGTGATAAGAGATAACATTTAATAAAAATAGAAAAAAACAAGTATATAATTGGGGGTCTATGTCAGAACAATGAAAACGCCAATTCTCGAATGCTCACATGAGCAAATAATCAGAAACTCGAAATTGCTATTGTGGGAGGCTGCGTCTCCCTCACCCCTCGATAAATATATATTCCTACTCCAGGATTGCACTACAGTGAGGAAAGGGCAAATATTCCACTCTTCACTGTACTGCGATCCCAAAATACCAATTTCAAGTTTCTGATTATTCGTTCATGTGAGTGTTCGAGAGTTTGTGTCTTCATCATTCCGAAGTAGACCCTATAATTGTTACTGAAACAATAATACTGTTTAAAAAATATTCAAACATGAACCCTGATATTTTTTTATATTACATCCTATAGCTTGTACAAGAATGTAAAACAACCTTTGATTCAAATGTAATTAAAGAGCTTAAAGAAAAATAAGTGATTTACTGTAATCAAATACTCAATGGCAATACATTAGTCACACGAGATCAAATCAAAAGAAAATTTGAGTTGGATGCTAAATTGTGGCTACCAATACAACAAATAAGACAGTACATCACAAATAAGCGGGAGTTGACACCAACTTTTGAAAATAATATTCCTAAGTTCATAGATTTTGTGATACATATAACAAATAATATTTATACAGGACAAGAATATCTATCCAAAATTCATAAGACACAAAGAAACAAAGAACTATACCAATAATAGTAATTGGAATTATTATAATCAGGTTAATCAAAAAGATCCTGATAAAAATGAAAAAGAAATGATCCTTTAATCACCAAGTCAGTTCAGTGGAAACTATATGCATGGAAATCCCTACATAGATCTTTTCTAACCCCTCGCAGATTAGAACTAATATACAAGAAACATACTGACTGTTGGAGATGTAAAACGCATACAAACGCAGATCGGGAACACGTTTTTTGGCGTCATTGGTTTGAAATTATTTCTTTCAAACAATTTTTAATGATACTTTTCAGTTAACCAAGTCATTAGTTTTGTTTAATGTACCCATACCGCGATGTGTCCCAAAAGTAAAATATCCTTTACTGTGGACATTGCTTGCCATTGCACGTAAAGCCATAACAACTTACTGGAAGAATAAAGCACCACCAACTTTTCAAGATTAAGAAAATTGCAGATTAAGCTGCAACCATAAAGAAAAAAAAATAAGACAACATCAAACATCATTTATTTGCAGAAGGTTGATGAAATATTGGACAAAACAAATTGATCTGATTAGTCAGCAGAGCATCTTAATACAAACTGCATATTGTATATGGAAACGTGATGTTATAGATTGTATACTTGGGCAATTGTATATAGTTTCTTTTGTAAAATGTTGACTAGTTGATCATGTTATTTTATGTTTCATTATTTATGGTTCAATCTATTTGAAGATATGGAAAAAAAAATTAATAAAAATTTCTTTGGAGTAAAAGTTTATTAAATTACTTCTCAAAGTAAGCCACAGAAGAAAAAATGCACACACTAACATGAACAAGTTCACTAAACCGGGCATTTCCTCAATGTGCAACTCATCCTAGACTGTAATTAAGACAAAATTCTGCCCAATCAACTGGGACAGAACGCCACTCTCACACCCTCTAACATAATGATATGGGGGGGGGGGGGTAAAGTACTTCAGTCAATAATAGCAATTCTAAGAAGAAGCAGCAAATTGCTAATGGGTAACATACAGAGTGTTAGAAAACAGAAGAAAGTTCTGTGGTAACAGGGAGTAATGTATACTTCTGGTTGTATCCTATCAAGGTGTGTGTGTGTGTGTGTGTGTGTGTGTGTGTGTGTGTGTGTGTGTGTGTGTGTTTTTAATACTGAAAAAAAAACACAATACTACTTTAGTTCTCACATAATTAAAGCCAGCCTTTTTTGTTTTTAATATTTGTTTTGGACAACACAAATGAACATCAATCCTCCCCATAGATTCATCCGTACTTTAAGTCCAAGGGCTCAAATTGCTACATTATATTTCACTTGGCCTAGAAGAGTGAGCCAACTGGTGGGAGTAGTGCAATCATCCACTGAGGATGGTAATTTTGCTAGCCCTACCTCTCTACATACATGTTTAGTGCTTCATGAAAGGCTGCTTTGGCAATAAGGAGCTATATGGTGGTGCTGCGGTAGCGTTGCCGCCTCACAGTAAGACGTTGTCTTGCTCAATTCTCAGCTAAAGCGTCTTCTGTGTGGAGATATGCGTGAATGGGCGTACCTTCGTCGAAGGTTGTGCGTCAGGGCTGGCAACTCGGTATGTAAAAATCTACTGCCAATCATTAGCGAACCGGAGTTCCACTGTGGCGACCCCTAACTGGGAAAAGCCAAAAGATACAACAGCACACATTTCCACCACCACCCAAGAACCATGGGGTTGGTACACCATTGCCTGCCTTCCTGCCCACTAGCCTGATGTCTTCAACCTGAGCTCTGGCTTCCAACAGGGAGACATCAGCATATACCATCCCTCCCAAGATAAGAGCACTGCATCCTCAGGTGCACTAGATTCCAACTGAAACAAGATATTTTCCTTGTACTCAACATTGTTACAGGTCACATTGGAAATGCATTAGCCTACATTAATGATATTAGCTCTTTTGGGATGTCAGTTAAGGTCTGTGATTTTACAAGTCATTACAGTCTGTGCTGTACAAGCAGAATTGTGTACCTGGTTTTGCTATTGTAAAAAAAACGTGATGTGTCAATAAGTTAGTCAGCCACTTTAATCTACCTTAGATTTTCAGAGACTGTATGCAATTAATATAAACTTTCTCTATTAACAGCCAAACCTGTGTTGATGAAGAGCCTTCCTGTCAAGTTCCCAAGCAAGCTCTGTAGCAAACTCTGGTTGGTCTGTATGATCCACCGGATCTGTAGCCAATTGCTCCCCATCAAACTTTGCTTCTACAATCAGCAAATGCCTTTGACGCTTAGGAAAGTGCCGCCCTGCAGAAAGTCAAAGTAATGCTGTCAGACTTCAAAAAAATGAAACATCTTGCTCTCCTCTAGGGGACACACACACAAAATGCAATAATCAACTGCCCATTCACATTACTAACAGCTTCCATGTGAGGAATGCAGGGAAACTGAATCCAAGTGTGTGCAAACAGGCTAACAAGGGTCACTAGATTAGGAGCAGAAAGCTATCTAGTATGCGGTAAATTTTCTTAATGGGCTTACGTACATTGTGCAGCATACTACGACACCTGAGAGTACAAAAATACTAGACATTTAACTTATGCACAGGACTTAAAAACCAACAACAGTGAAGTTCTAACTGCATGTGAGAGAATTAAAGGCAAGTGCATCACATTTTTTTAAACAATACAGCAGCTTACAATCCATGCAACCTACAGAATTATTTTTTTATGAAAAGACTGTACCAGTTTTTACACACTTGAATTTTACAGGTAGAGCCTTTCCTTGAGAATACTAGACACACATGTTGTAATGCTTGCTTAATGCCAGCAATTTGCTAGCTGCTTCACTAGCTAACAAAGTCCCAGTTAGCTTCCCCCACCTAACACTATACTGTGAAACATCCAAGCACAGCTTCCCCATCATAACATGTGCATTAAGAGAAGCTCTGGTTAGGATACAGTGGATGCAACAGTTCAGAATGAACATCTCCAGATAAGAAACTGGATCTCCTTTTGAATGAGAGAAAAGTTCCTTTACTTGACAAGTGCAGCAACCTCTGAGTTGAGGATATTAAGCAAGAAGATACAAGAGGAAATTCCCAAGTGTGGGGGATTCTCTCAAGTAAATACAAGAAATGGGACTCCTCTCTGAATTGTATAGGTTTACTTACCTTAACAGTAGATATTCAGACAGTTTACTGTTCCAGTAACAAATACAATATGGGACATACCCTGCCATGGATACTGTAGATAAAATCAGTCTACAAAGCTGCAGGCTCTTTTCTTGCGTGCTCCATGTGTCTGCCCTTAGCATGAGAACATGTACAAGTACAACACAGACGTACGGGTACACCAAAACTCACAGCCCTCTTGCTCCAAATGGGTAAGCTAAAGTCTAAAACCTTAAGGAAAGCCATGTCAGAAGAACAAGGCTAAGAAGGATGCTCCACCCCGGACAGCAAAGGTACAAAAAAAAGGGGGGGGGGGGGTAGCCAGTGCTAGCACTGCAGGAGTGATGTGTTTGAACACATACTGTTAAGGTACAAAAACTTACACAACTGCACTATGTTCTTCATTACAGCATTCATTTGGTACTTGTGTATTAATGCAACCAGGAGAAAAATGTTTCAGACTTCGCCAAATTATTGATTTCTGCTGGAAAGATAGCAACCTATGCAATGAAATTATATTTTGGTAAATGTGTACGCGATCTGTAAATGTTATTCAACAGGAATGTGCTTAGAAACGACAGAGATGGTCAACCAGACATATATTTGTGTATGACCAGAAAGTTTACTGGCAACGAAATGGTGTTGCTATGGGGAGCTCTTGCTCCAATAGTTATGCAAATGCTGTGATGAGTATATGGGAAACCAAATATATAGTAAATGATCCCTTCACTGCTTGTATCTCCTTTTATAAAAGATTTGTAGATGATTTGTTTATCCTATGGACAGGAAGTGAAGAAATATTGTTTGAATTTATGGAGTATATTAATACATCATCTAACTTTTTGCATTTTACTTTGAATTTCTCTACCATAGGTATAAATTTCTTGGATGTATATATTTCTGGAGATGTTGGTGGTAAATTGATTAGTAGTTTGTATAGGAAAGAATGTCATGCTAATCAGCTACTTAGATGTAGCATGCATCCTAATTTTGTTTTTAGAAATGTAGCTAAGAATCAATTCTTTAGAGCATAAAGACTAAATGTTAATGTCGAAGACTATCAGAAATTTAGGACTCAAACTGAGAATGAATTATTTGAAAGAGGATATGAACAACATTTGATTCAACATACCTCTGGTGTAGTGGATACATTAAGGTCTACTACAGCTAAACCTTACTTCTCTGAGAGCAGACCAAGGACTAGAAAAGTAGTGAATAATAAACTTAGAATGTCCTTACATTACACTAGGGACATAGCTAAGTATATAGATGTCATCAATTCTCATTGGAATATTTTAACAACTGATGAACATATTAAGACAATTGTGGGTGTGAAAATAGAAGTTATGTTCTTACCATAACTTTCCATGTTAGTTGTCTTCTTCTCGCCTTCTTTCTTGCTGGATGGGTTCGGAGCCGACCTCGGCTCCGACTCGGCCACTCTAAAAGCTCGAGATTTGGTTCCACCGGCTCGAGGCTCCCCTTATATCCCACAATGCTAGGCGGTATTACCTCAGATCTCGTTTGTAAGCTAGGCCCAGCCAATAATAAATCCAGAACTACTGGAAAATGGAAAAACCACCTCTATAAAAGGAAAGGAAGAAGGTGACCTGAAACCTGATGAAGGAATATATGCAAAGTATAGCATATACATATATACAATAGAGGTGGAAGAAAGAGAGGTCACAATCAAACTCCTCTAGGTCTGTCCAGGCTAGGTGGAAGGAGGGTAGGACGCAAGAAAGAAGGCGAGAAGAAGACAACTAACATGGAACGTTATGGTAAGAACATAACTTCTATATGTTAAGTTGTCTATCTCGCCTTCATTCTTGCTGGATGGGACCGCGTCCCTAGCACCTTGTCCCGGGTGGCCTATCGGAACAGACTCTTGAGAACACTGGAACCAAAATTAGCTCTATGTCTAGAAGCTAGATCCAACTTGTAATGAGAAACGAAAGTGTGAGGGGTAGCCCATGTAGCTGCTGCACAAATGGTATCAATAGGCAGCCTGTCTTGGAAAGCTAAAGAGGTAGCCAAAGCTCTAGTCGAATGAGTCTTAGGTTTGTTAGGCAACTTTTGGTGTCTAATTTCATACACAAAGGAAATCAGGGATGTTAGCCATCTGGAGAGTGATACCTTAGAAACTGCAAGGCCCTCTCTACCTTCTGCATAAGAAACAAACAACTGGTCAGTTTTTCTGATCTGTTTGGTCCTGTCCAAATAATATCTCAATTGACGATGAACATCTAGCCAATGCAATTTTTGTTCAGACCTGTTAGAAAAGTTAGGAAAAAACACAGGGAGGTCTATGTCTTGATTTAGATTTGCCACAGAGGCTACTTTAGGTAAGAAGGATGGACTGGTCCGTAAGGATACCCTATCCTTATGAAACAACAGATAGGGTGGTCGACTGCTGAGTGCATGAAGTTCTGATACCCTTCTAGCTGAAGTAATAGCTACCAGAAAGAGAGTCTTCCAGGATAGCAATTTCAATGAACAAGAAGCTGCAGGTTCAAAAGGGGGAAGAATCAAAGATGTGAGAACTAAATTAAGGTCCCAAGAAGGAGGAGGAGTTCTTATCGGAGGCTTAAGGAGAAAAACTCCCTTCAAGAACGCTTTGCAAAGCTTGTGGGACATGATGGCAGAATCTGAGATGCCCACATGAAAGTTAGATATAGCTGCCAATTGAACTTTAAGAGTAGAAGGAGATGAACCTGCATGAAAAAGTTCAGCTAGAAAATCCAGAATTGTTTGGATGGGAGCAGTGAAAGGATCTAAGTCCCTTCCTTGAGCCCAAAAGGCGAAACGTTTCCATTTACTCAGATAAATCTTCCGAGTGGAAGATTTATGGGAAGCTATCAAAATATCTCGAACAGAGTGAGATATTTGAGGAAGCCTGGCTAAGGTTGGAACTGGAGGAACCAAGCAGTGAGGTTCAGAGAGGGGAGGGAGCGATGTAACTGACCCGACTGATGGATCAAAAGATCTGGAACTAGGTCCAGATGCCAAGGTTGCTCCAACAGAAATTGATGTAGAAAGGGGAACCAAACCTGTCGAGGCCAGTAAGGAGCAATGAGGATCAATGAGGCCTTCTGAGCGATAGCTTTCTGTATCACTTGAGAGATTAGTGGGAACGGAGGAATTGCATACAGAAGTCCCCGGCGCCAAACTTGGACTAGAGCGTCTCTGCTGGGCTGGCCTGGTAACGGGAATAGGGTGAAATAATCTCTGCACTTGCTGTTTTGGGGAGTAGCAAAAAGGTCGCAGCAAGGCTGACCCCACTTGAGAAAAATTTTCTCGAAAATAGAATCTTTCAGAGACCACTCGTGAGGCATGAGGATAGCTCTGCTCAACTTGTCCGCGATAAGATTGGACTTCCCGGGGATGTGCGTTGCAATCAGAAACCGCTGAGAAGAAATCGCCCATTGCCACAGTCTGAGTGCTTCTCGACATAGGGGATAGGACCTGGTTCCACCTTGTTTGTTGATATACCACACTACAGACATGTTGTCCGTCTGGATTGCTATTGTTCCCAAGGGAAGAGAGTCTTGAAGGGCTTGCAACGCTAAAAGCACTGCTCTCATCTCTAGAACATTTATATGCAAGTGGCGTTCGTCTGGTTGCCATATGCCCTGGACTGTTCTGCCCTGATAATGCCCCCCCCACCCGATCAGGGAGGCGTCCGTTGTCAGAGTAGCAACCGGAGGGGGAGGGACAAAGGGTCTTCCCAGGAAGAGCTGGGGGGAAGAAATCCACCAAAGAAGATGATTCTTGCATGCTTGCATAATCATAATGGTGTGGGACATCGGAAGTTGTTGGTAAGACCATTGTGTGAAGAGCATCCATTGAAGGATTCTCATGTGAAATCTGGTTAATAGAAGTAGAGGGATAGCAGCCGCCATAATCCCTAGTACTTTCAGAACTAATCTGACTTTGACTCTGTTGCCGTGGAAGAGAAGGGAGACCAGTTTGCGTATGTCTGCTATCCTTTGGTCTGTGAGTCTCGCAGACATGTTGACTGTGTCTAGATTTGCGCCTATGAAGGTAATAGCACGACAAGGCGACAAAACAGACTTTTCGCAATTTATTGAGATACCTAACTTTTGACAAATGCGAAAGGTGTAGTCTCTGGCTATTAGAAGAAGATGCTTGGTAGGAGCTGTGAGGAGCCAGTCGTCTAAGTATGGAAACACCTGGAATCCTTGACGTCTCAGGTGAGAAGCTACCACTGCCATGCATTTGGTAAACACCCGGGGGGCAGTGGTGATTCCAAAGGGCAGGGCTCTGAATTGAAAGTGACTGGTTCCCAGCCTGAAGCGGAGGAATCTCCTGGAGCGTCTGTTCATTTTATATGATAGTACGCATCCTGGAGGTCTATAGAGCACATCCAGTTTTCCTTT
Source organism: Protopterus annectens (assembly GCF_019279795.1). NCBI lineage: Eukaryota > Metazoa > Chordata > Ceratodontiformes > Protopteridae > Protopterus > Protopterus annectens. The sequence goes on from NC_056728.1 coordinate 278,192,429, forward strand.
CCCAATAGGGGTAGGATGGATTGTAGCGTGACCATCCGAAATCTTGTTTTCTTGACCGACTTGTTCAAGATACTGAGATCCAAAATGGGTCTCCAGTCCCCTGTTTTCTTTGGAACCAAAAAGAACTTGGAGTAGATTCCGGATCCTTGCTGGTCTGCTGGCACTGGCTGAATGGCTCTTTTTGCAAGCAACTTTGAAATTTCCAACGCTGCTTGATCCCTTTGAGCGGTGGAACATCTGGAAGGGATTTTTTTGATTGATTTGGAATACGAAAGAACGGAATGGAATAGCCTTCGGAAATGATGGACTGTACCCACTTGTCTTGAGTTAGGGATCGCCAGGCTTCTCGGTACAGTGATAATCTTCCCCCGACTGCCTCCGAAGGTGGACAGTCGGGCAACACCTCAGGGATGCTGGAAGGGCTTATCGGAAAAGGTTTCTCGATTGCCCTGGTTCTGCGGACCCCCCCTGCCCCTAGGGCGACGTCTACAATTGTTGTTCCCTCCTCTGCCTCTGGAGGGGAACCGACTCTGTGCGTCAGGCAAAGTCCCTTGAGATTGTTTGCGGAACCACATTTTCCCACTTTTCTGGCCTTTGGGATAAGGCCTAGAAGGAGTAGAAAAACGGACTCCGACGGCAGAAAGAGTTTTGCCATCCGTCTCGCACCTCGTCAAGGTTTCTTTCACTTGAGGACCAAAGAGGGATGATCCATCAAACGGGGAATTAGTGAAAGACGTTTTAAAAGGGTCCGCAAAATTGCATAGCCGCATCCAGGCATGCCGGCGTAAGGCCACACCTGTCCCTGCGGCTCTGCTCGCTCCATCAGCCGCATATGAGAGGAGGTGCATGGAGGAGTTAGCTATAGAATTTAGGGTAGCCAGCTGAGCGTTCATCTTATCCTGAAAACCCGCAGCTGAAGGATCCTTTAACATCTCACTCGTTTCTTTGATCAAGTCTCTTTGAAGACGAGTGAAATGACAGAGGTAGTTCAGCGAACGTATAGCAAAGGTCGCTGACGAAAACATCCACTTCCCGTACCTGTCCATAGACCTAGATTCCTTGTTAGGAGGATGGACAGGCACCGAAGGATCAGCTAGCTCCTTCTTAGTGGCGGCAGCTACCACCATAGCATCCACAGAAACTCCCTTAGTCAGAAATTGCTTATCTGCTGGTGCTGTGATAAACTTTGAAGGTCTCCTGGGGGTGGGGTCCACAGAGTCAGGAGCTGTCCAAGCCTTTTTAGCTACCACCTGCATGAGGGGTCAAAGGGGGGGGACACCCAGGAGGTGGAAGGGCGAGAGCCAAACGCCTCAAGATACACATATTCATCCTCCGAAGGGTTAAGGGCTGGCCAATTTCCCCTCTGTTTCAGGATCTCTAGAATGTCTGCAAAGGAGACATCTTCAGAAGGGGAACGGGGGGAACGCTCGGAATCCTCTAAATCCGTGTCAGAGGTGACAGACTCAGGTGAGTCTATGTGCTTCCTCTTACACTTTCTCTTCCTAGGGGGCTCCCCTGCCAATTCAGGAGAGGCCTCAGAAGAGGATGAGATCCCCACAGGGGATTCTTGAGGAGCTGGCTCTCTGCGGTCTGGGATGAGGGAGTGAGCAGACATAACCTGAGGCACCGAAGAGGGAGGGACGGACGGAGCCGACTGTGGAGTTGAACCGGGTTCCAACACACTCCGCATGACCTCGAAGGCACCCCTGTCAGGCAGAGCCAAAGGTCCCCGCTCCGAAAAGCTGAGAACCTCCCTCGGCACCAACAGCGATGGCTCCGAAGCCGATGTCGGAGCCGAACTCACCAGCGCCGAAGCGCCGAGAGGGAGAGCGGGGTCGGACAAGGGTCCGATGCCACTCACCCCCTCGGAGCCGACGAGGGAAGTCCGGCGCAGAGATTCTTCCAAGGAAGAAATCGGAGCCGACGACGGAACCGAAGACAACTGTATCAGTTCCGACGCTACCACAGTCTCGGTTCCGAAACGCCCCGGCTCCGAGCTCAAAGGAGTCAGAGGAGGAACATTTTGAGGGATAGGGTTAAGCATAGACTGATGAGTCGGGCTCTGAAGCATCTGGGCCAGTGCCTCGGACTTAAGAAGTCGACTCACTACCCTCTGAAGGTCATGATCCGAAAGCCTCGATGATCTAGAGGAGTGAGATCTATGGCTCCGTTCAGACAGCAAGGGAGATGCTGGAGCCGAATGAACGGAGCCAAGGGACGGTGACCTGGACCTCTTTCTAGTTGTCGGTTCCGATGGTCTGATCGGAGCCGACTCAGAAGTTTCCAATGCCTCGGCTCCAGCCGGAGCAGAGGGAACCACAGAAGTAGCAGTTCGAGTCTCATCGGCTCCAGCCAGAGCCGATGTCGTAGTAGGCTTCGAAGCTTTAGGCGTCGACTCAGTAGCTGGAGTCGAGGACCTATGAGCCTTAGAGGGTTTACCCGAAGTAGCAGTAGGGGGACCCTCAGGCTTAAGCAAGCCCCTTAAGATGAGCTTGTTCTTTCTTTCCTGCAGGACTCTAGGGCTGAAGCCATGGCATACAGCACAAGAGTCCTGCAGGTGTAAAGGTCCCAGCCAGTACACACAAGAAGTGTGACTGTCTGTCAGAGACATTTTCTGACAGCACGAGTCACACTTCTTGAAGCCTGAGACCTTCGAATCCTTGGACATATCAAGGAACAAGTGTAACCACACACAAACACAAACACACCGATTACACTATAAACTAAAAACAGAAAATTTAAACTAAGAAATTAGCTGTTTACTTGTTATAAGTCCCTACAGAAAACACACACACTCCAAGGGAATGGGAGGGCCTGAAGGCCTAAGGGAAGAACTATAAGTTCTTGAGGTAAAAAAAAAAAAAATAGAGAAAACTAGATTAAAGGGATCAAAGACCTTTAAGGTAAGGGGAAACTGTATGGAAAACTAAATTAAAGGGTTTCTAATCAATTTTTTAAACTAGTTCCTACACTAACCTGAAGCCGGTGAAGCAACATGTCTCGATAGCTGTAGCGGCAAACGAGATCTGAGGTAATACCGCCTAGCATTGTGGGATATAAGGGGAGCCTCGAGCCGGTGGAACCAACTCTCGAGCTTTTAGAGTGGCCGAGTCGGAGCCGAGGTCGGCTCCAAACCCATCCAGCAAGAATGAAGGCGAGATAGACAACTTAACATCCACAATTTTCTTTTAAGAATAAGAATTCACTTAAGAAAAGATTATGTTATAACATATCTAAAAATCCAGTAGCTAGTGTCCCTGGAACTAGGCCTTGTGGCAGCTGTAATTATTGTACTTATGTTTGCACAGATATAGTTTTTAAACATCCAGATACAACCAAGAATTTTTATATTAAGGTCGGTGCAACATGCAATACTATGCATGTGGTATATCTTGCTATATGTACATTATGTAATAAATATTATGTAGGTAAAACTGATCGCTCATTAAAAGAAAGAATTAGAGAGCACCTATATAATATTAAGAAAAAGAACCTTATTAATGCACTTGCTAAACATGTAGCAAATACAAATGAATTACATACTTTTAAATTTTTAGTTTTAGATAGGACATATGATAATGTGAGACGTGGGGATATTAGGTCCAGAACAGAAGAGTTGGAGGCTACTTGGATAGTCAGACTTAGGGCGAATCATGGTCATGGTCTTAATGACCATGTCCCTATAAGACCTATATTACATAAGAGACCTTTACGCAAGTGATATGTACTATGTTTTTATATCTGTATTTTTAACTATAGTATTCATATATTTTAAATGAGCTGTTACTTTAAATTTGAATTGCTTTTTGATCACATGATGTTTTGAATGGGTATATATAGGTGGTTTATGTCAGCAAATGTTAAACACCTGATGAAGCTGTATGTGAAAGCGCTAGTGTCATTAAAGCTGAGCTCAAAGACTATCTTCTCTGCCTTTTATTCTTTGGAACTACATACCTTCTGGAATTAGTGACTGTTTACACTGGAGCCATACCTATGCTGCTTGGATTTTCACCTTAACCATTAGGCCACCCTCCCAACCGTCCGAGATTGCCTTGTAGGCAAGAGTACGATACTGAGTAGAGTGATTTGAGCCTGTCCGCATAGGACAAGTGCTGGAGGCCATGGATTCTCTTTGTGAGGTATTTCTGTGACCTTTTCACTTGGTGCATATGTTTGGAGAGGTACATGTCAAACGGGGCGTTACACTGAATTATTGGCATAATGATGGAGGAGTATAGAGATTTAAAAACCTCCTTTTATCTGGATGCAATCCCTTTACTTATGAGATGACCCAATTAAAAGGCTTTTCTGACCACTGCCGCTATGGGATGGTCGAATGCGAGACCGTTGTCAACCTGAGTACCCAGGTCTCTCAGCACAGGTTGCGTGCTTAGGGGGTTACCATTAATGTGGTAATCAGTAGGGGTCATGTTTTTGCTGAATGGTATGATGATACATTTTTTTTTTTTACATTTAACTTGATGCCATGACTTTGGCGCCAGTCATTTGTTGTTGTGAGACCCTCTTGCAGTATGTTATCATCATTTGGGGAGTCAATGACAGCACCCAACTTACAGTCGTCCACAAACTTGGTTATCCACAAGCCTTTTGTCTTTGCCTGGACCTCTGAGAAGTAGATGCCAAACACAAGGGGTCCCAGGACAGATCCCTGGAAAAACCTCTAGTAACAAGTCTGGTATTTGAGGTGGAGGTGCCTATTTTGACCATGTGGGTCCTGTTGGTGAGCCAATTGGCCACCCACCTGATGAGATAAGGATTTAGCCAGCTGGCCACCCACCTTATGAGATAAGAATTTACGCCAAGTTCTGTAGCTTTTCAATGATGCCCCAGTGGGGGATTGCATCAATGGCCTTGGCCAAGTCAAGGTAAGCTGTATGTACTGACTCTCCCTCATCCAGGGCCTTGGTGACAGTCTCAAAGATCATCTGCTCTTGACAAATCCAAACTGGGTGGGGTCAAGTGCTTGAAGATTGCCTATGTCCTTGTTTATGAAATCCATAATAATACGCTCCATGGCTTTACATATCAGACTTGTCATGCTAATGGGGCAAGAGTTTCCAGGGTCAGTAGTGGCACCACCTTTGTGCAAAGAGATGACAATGGCAGTACTCCACTCTGCTGGAATGAAGACAGTACTTAGGCTGTGGTTGAACAGGGTGCTCAATTGCAAAGCTAGTTCTTGCTGGACATGGTGCAGAATACAGCCTGGGATGCTATCATGTCCCACAGAAGATGCATTTTTTGCCTTGGATAGGGCCTTTAACACTTTATCTATGGAGATGTGAGGTGCAGGACAAGTATTGGGGATATTGAAGGGGCCTTTGGGAGGGTAGGGGGGTGAATTTTGTGCTGAACTTACCTGTTAGCAGGTTGGCTAAGTCAACAGGATCAGTGTAAGTGATACCGTTATGTGCTACTTCGGAACAAACCTGGGCTTTGCCATGGAGGTTCCTGATGTAACTGAAGAAGGCTTTGTGGTTTCCTTTTGTTTTGGAGACTAGTTTCAATTCATAATTGGCTTTGGAAGTTTTCACTAGTGATCTAATTTGCTTGTTGAGGCTAAGGAGGGAATTTTTCCAATTTGGAATTTGCTCCTTTTTATCTTTGGACAACATTTTCTTTTTCCTTTTGTTGTAAGGTCTGTTAATAGAGGATGTCCACCAGACAGGTTTGGGTTTCCTTGAGGAGCAGGTTTTAGTTCTGTTGGGTATGGCAGAGTCCATGCAGTTGTACAGGTGTTTGTATACTGCACTGGCATACTGCTTAGGACAGATGTCTGCATCCTTTGAGGGAGCAGTGGTATGAAGCTACTGATACCTTCCCTTAGGAGAATGTAATCAGCTTTTGAGAAGTTTTTTAGCTTAGTTACAACGGGGGTGGGTGGGGGTGGGATAGAAACTTCAAATGAGACAGACCAGTGATTTGATCTCACCAGGGAAGAACATACTATGGGAGTGGTGCGTCTGTCATCCATGTTTGTGAGAACCAAGTCCAGAATGTTATCTCCCCTTGTGAGGGATAAGATGAGCTGGTCTAGTGCATTAGAATTGATGAAGTCATGCAATCGTTGGGTGAGTGGATTAGTGCTGGAATAGTTCACCTAGTCTATGGTAGGGTAGTTGAAGTCACCAAGGATCAGGGTGTTAGGGGGTGCCTTGATGGAGTCAAGTAGATCCAGGTAGGAGGAGTGGGTGTCCCGAGTCATGGAGGGGGTCTATAGCTGGCTATAACTCGGGTGGGTGACTTGCCAACTCTCAATTGTACCTGGAGTAGTTACAGTGCGTCATGCTGGCAAACCAGTCTGGAGGTGTGCCTGTCCTTAATGAAGATAGAGACTCCACCACCCTTAGTCTTCCGGATCTCATTTTGGGGTCAGAATGTGTGAAATGAGGTATAGCCTGGTAAGGCAGGGGAGCTCTCCTCAGCCCTGAACCAAGTTTTTGTGACTGTGCAGACGTCGGCATCTTCCAATGCAAGGACAGCCTCCAGTGAGTGCATTTTCAAGTTAAGGATCCTAATGTTCAGCAGCATGACTTTCAATTTGCTTTTTGACAGATCTTTTATGTTGGAAGATTTGTCTTTGGGGCATTGCCTAAAAAGGCACAATGGGAGAGGCAAGAGACTTGGCCATGATCCAGAATCCCAGGGGTGACAGGTGGAGACCATCTCTGGCAAAGCATCGAGGCCGGTCAACCATGTCATCCCAGGCAGACAGGTACTGAATCCCCTTGGAATGACACTAGAAACTAAGCCAATTGTTGAAGTCAATTATTTTTTTATTAGTACTGTGGTATCATTCTTGGTGAAGGTAGGATGCTGCTTAGGGCTAGGGTCATACCTGCCAGGGACATACACACCGAGAACTCAATCATGTCTCTCTTCATATAGTCCAGGGAGGTACATTCCAAGTCATTCACACCAACATGGACAGTGACAGAGTCATACTTGCAATTATTGTGGAGAGACGCAAGTGTTTCCATGATGTGGCAGATTCTGGCACCAGACAGACAACCGACTGACAGTCTCCTTGTCCAGCCTGGTGAAGGGGACATCCGTGTTCTCACAACTGAGTCGCCAATGATCAGTATATTTGGTTTATTGTTATGCCTTGTGGGCTGTGTTGGTTTATTGCTATGCCTTATGGGCTGTGTTTCTGAGACGCTGGTGTGTTGTCTGCTGTGTGTGGAATGTTTGTGATTGTGTTTTGGAGGTCTTTGCTGTTTAGGTAGGTTTTTATTGAGGACCTCTGCACATGTGGGTGTGTATTGTGCTTGGCTATGTGGTGTGAGTGGTGTGGTGTTTCTGCTGGCAATCTTCTCTTTGTCAGGAGTACTGACTGTGGCACGTGACAGCATGGATTCCAGGTTACTGATGTAGAAAAGGGCTGTCAGTAAACATGAGGTAGTTGCTACACTGTCTCCGTATGCCCATGTCGACCAGGCATGCAGGAGAAACTGATGGGAACTGTCCAGACAGTGTTCCGAATACTTGGGCATACTTATGGAGAGAGGGTTTTCATACGGGTTTGTCGCGTACTTATGGAGAGAGGGTTTTCATAAGGGTTTGTCCAAAAGAGTGAAAAACCACACATACCTTACTAAAGGTAAAGTAACTGGCCTGAAGCCCAAGTGCTAAAACCAAAACTAAGATGCTTAGAATAACAGATAAACTTAAAAATCGGGCTAATGAGCAGTAATAAATGCAGCAGAATAAAAACACTTGAACACTTAAGAGCATGCAGCAAAGCAAACTAAGGTAATAAAGTAGGAAGAACACAATTACAGTAAAAGTAGCTGAATAAAAAGTGTAGATTTTTTTTTTTTTTTTTTAGGTGGAGAGGGAGGAAACAGAAGATAGATTAAGAAACTAACGGGGTAGTCCTTCCCAGATGATCTCACTGCATTCAGTTGAGTGATCAAATGAGATAGGAATGGGAGAAGTGACCAAAATCAAATTTACAGCAGGGGCAGGCAATTCCAAAGCCACCAAGTTTAAGAGTGCAACAATTGGGTGGGAAGGTGGGAAAACATACAAAATGCAGACAGAGGACAGCAAAAAACGAAGCAAATAAATAAATGCAGTACAGTTTTTGTTAACTATCACTGAAACAGATCAAGTGCAAAGAAATATACTTATATCAGCGTGGTATGTCCAGATAGTTATTGAGTCAAACACAGCCAGGTAATCAATTCTGCTATGTCAGCTGGCTGGAAAAGAGCCACAGCCTAAGATTCCATGGAGAATAGTCTAGTGAATGCAAATCTGGCTCTGGAAACTAAATCAAGTCTGCTTTGTTCAATGAAGGTGAGAAAAGAGTACCAAAAATTGCTTCTAAAACGGACGTAGAATCCACCCCTTTCCAAAAGGTTCAGAATTGGCCACAGCTCTTGTAAAATTAACTTTAACATTCTGAGGGGATGATTGCCTGGATTAGAGTAGCAAAAGTAAATAGCAAGAGCAGGTAATCTAGTTTTAGATACTGACTGCCCATTTTCTTACCATCATCAACACACAAATAGTTGACTATATTTTAGAAATCCTTATTTTTGTCGAGATATCATTTCAGTTGCTTGTGGATGTCCAGGGCATGAAGAATCTTTTTGATCCTTATTGCTATGAGTCAGGATAAAACACAGGGAGATGAATACTCTGGTTAAGGGTAAAGTCCTAAACAACCTTAGGCATAAAGGAAGGGGTTGGTTCTAAGACTCACCCTGTCCTTGTAAATCAAGCAGAGGTCAAGCCAGTGAGTAGGGCGCTTTTTAAAGTAAGAACATTTAGAAAAGATTTGGCTGCAGGTTCAAAAGGAAGACAGTTAAACTTCTGCAGAATAAAGTTCAGATCCCAGGAACGTGCCAGTCTTTTTCTAGGTGGCCTGATTGTTTAACTTGGAATTAGGAAAAAAATGGGGGGGGGGGGTCCAATGGCACACAGGCTGAAATAGCCAAGAACTGAAGTGTATATAAGACTTGAATTAAGCAATTCACAGTTGCTGGAAAAATCAGTGGTGGTCCTGTTCTCGGTCAAGGCAGGAACTACAAAACCTTTTCCATTTGGCCAAGTACACTTTTATAACACCAGGTTTTCTTCCTCAAACACCTGCTGCATGTCCTCAAAGAAAAAGTGCATAAGGGGCTCTAAAGGCTTTAATCCACACAGTTAGACTAAGATTCTGATGGTTGGGATAAATCAAGGACCCTTGTCCTGCATGAGCAAGTCCAGTCTGTGAGGCACATTTTAGCAACTGCCCCTGACCAGATGGATGAGAATGGAGGAACAATGTTGCTTGTCCCAAAAGGGAGTCATCATCAACATCTTTGGCAAGTCCCTCATCTTTAGAATGATATTACAGAAAGGGGGTAGCACAGAGGAACAATCCCATCCAAAGGAATAAGAAGCATATTTTCCAGGCCTTTTTGCACAGTATCCTAGAACCAAACTGCTAGAGTTGCCTGCGGTGATGAGAGCCAAAAAGATTTATTGGGTAAGCTCATCACAGGGGGTGGGGGGTCTGGAAAATCTCAGAGTGTAGGAAGTTCTATCATGGATATACTCCAATAAGTCTGCCACTGCGTTCTCATCTGATAGGATGTATGCTGCCTGCAGAAACAAGCTATGCTGAGCTACTAAATCCCAGGTAATCATTGCTAGCCTGCCAAGGGAGTATGATCTTATTCCTCCAGCTTGTTAATGTGCCACATTACCTTGGTGTTGTCTGTTAAAACTAACAGAGGTCCTTGAGTCCAAAGTTCATTTAGTGCTTTCAGAACATCACAGCCATCCTCTCCTTTATATTTATGTGTTTGTGTCTAAAGTGCAGCTCCCAAATCCCATGGATTTTGATACCTTGAGAACCTGCCCCACCCTCACATGTGAAGTCTAAGTCAGCTGCAGTGACCGAGTAAGAAGGAATGTCGGTGGAGTGCTGAATTTCCTAGGACTTAATCGAGTTCATTATTCACAACGCTAAGCACAAAAACTAGAAAGGTCAGATGATGCAGATGGTAGACCCAAAGGGATATGAGAAACTATTGAATCTTCCTCATGTAGTCTGAGAAAAAGGGATCATGAGGATAAGCAAAGACATAAATCCAAGAAATATTTGAAATTCTCTAACTATGGACATTTTTAAATGAAAGAGACTTAGAAAGTGCTTTTGGCAAAGAGCATTTTCTCTGGAGGAAGAAAGGCTGTAAGAGAAGTGATCAGAAGACATCCTAGAAAATCTATCCTGTGAGAAAGGACCAATTTTGACTTTTTTCAAGTTAAGTTTAAAATCTAAGGGAGAGTGAGAAGATGTTGTGAATTTTAAAGTAGTCTGAGAATCCTGGCTGACGGATGTTGCTATCAAGAAATTGTCAAGTTATAGATATAAAGGCAAGGATAGACACTGGCTTTGCTTTTGAAAGGAGGGCTCATGAGACACCTCTCCTTTCATTTTAGTATTACCTTGCCATTTTTTCCTATACTGCTGCCAAGATTTTCCAAAAAAAGAGGCCCAGCACTGGATGGATACCTTCTTTGGTATTTAAGAATGGGAGACAAGAACAGCTGCTCAGCCCCTTGTAATAATGTCCCTCTCCTCCAACTTTTTAAAGTATATCCGCTTGATGAACTACCAAATTCCAGATCTTTTTTTCCAGATGGGCATTTAAAAGTTGAGCCCTTACATCTTCTAGGAAGTTCTGTACCTACTCATTTCTATACTTGACAGTTCCACTAGCAACAGGCCTGAAGACAAAATCCACAGCATCACAGGACAACATATAGATTGTTTATTGACCTAAAACAGAGATGGCCAATTCCCAGAGAGAAGAATTAACACCAGAATTAGGGAGGTTAGTCAAAGGTTGCTGTATATTTGCAAATATACACAAAAGTTATTCTGACCCAGTTTAGCAATTTATAAAATGTTTTGCCAAACGTATCAAAAGCACTACTATCTGTGTAGCGAAGGATAAGACTAGCCAAAGAAAAAGTTTCAGTAATTCTGTTCACATCTTAATACTGGCAGGCACTGCAAAAGTATTCTTAGAGAGAAACGTATGAGTATATGTCACTCATTCTTTGGGGCTGTGGGTGGATAGTACAGAAAAAAACTGATACCACTGAGAAGGCATCCTCTAAAGCAACTAAGACTCTGGGATAGTCAAAGGCATGGGGGAATCCATTCATATGGAGTAATAGGATTTCCTTATTTGGAAACTCATCTCCTCAGGTTTGGACACACGCAGTGGATGAAGAGACTTATGAGGCACAGACTAATCTTTCCTGATAAGATTCAAAAAGAATTTCTCCCCTCAGAGGAAAAAGGCACTCTCTTTCTCTTAACTTGAGTGGAAAAAGAAGTTGTTGGAAAAAGAGGGTTGATGGGCTTGGATGGCCTTAAGTCCCGCACCAAATTAAACCAATTCTCTTGAGTACCTTTTTGAGAAGAAAGAGTAGGAGCAGTAGGAGATGACAGGTGCTTTGAATTCTGAATGGGCACAGAGTTTTGAGCTGTATTGACTTTGGTGTTAACTTCATAGACCAGACTTCCATGAGTGACCCACTCTCTTCCCTTACGAGTATTTTGTGTATGCCTCCCCCTGTACTATTCTCCCTTCCAAGGAGACAAAGCTGGATAAAGTCTATTGTGAGGTTCCCTGGCCACAGCAAGCTCATAAGAGGATGCATCAGAGGGTCAAGGTAAAGCAGACTGCCCAAGGACTACAAAAGCATCTTGGCAGTTTTTCTTACAGAGCTGTTAACAGTTTCTTTTAATCACTCTTGCAGTACCCATTACAGTATGGGGTGTATTCTGCAATGGATACCATATGTCCCCCTAGTCTTAAGTCTTCAAGTGCCTTCTTAGAATGAGCCATAATCTGACTTTGGTCTCAAACAATACAAGACAGGTGGACATCCAACTTCCATTATGCATCTCTCTCGTCAACTTCTTTTGCTTCTTCAGTGGTAAAGGAAGGTCCACTGCCAAAGAACCAGACAACATGGCCTTTCTAGCAAAATCTCTCAGGTGTTTATTTTCCACAAATATTCTGAGGAAGTTAAGCCTTCTCCTGACTGCTTTAGGTGAAAACAGCAAACAAGCTACCCATAATTCCTCACCTCAAAGCAAGTTCACCCCATAATGGAGAGAGTTCCTCCCCATAATAATCATAATGTAACCCTGAAAACTTGTACCATACCACAGCAACATAATTATGTGACAAAGCACAATATTAACAGAAAGAGGACTTGTCATATAAAGACAACCAAAACCTGGTCACTATAAGGTTAGCCATGACACTTTAGAAGGTATTTGGGGGGTGGGATGTTTAATTGGATGAAAATCAGCCAAACTGGATTTATTGTTATGGTAAGTATATAAAACTTTCTTATCCAATGTTGTCTACTTTCATCAGATTCAACTGTGCAGCAGATTCCCAAACACCAAGTCCTAGGTGGACGCATGGAAAGATATTCCCGAGAATGGTGGAGCCAAAGGATGAGCTGGCCCTAGACTGCCCATCCAACTTATAATTACAAATAAAGGTGTGGGCTGTAGACCAAGTAGGTGCTGCACAGATGTCATCAATGAGAAGTCTTTTTGCAAATGCAACAGAGGTAGCAACTGCTCTTGTGAAACTAGCTTTTGGTTTAATTTGCAGAGCCAGAGCTGTTTTGGTGTATACAAAGGAGATGCAGTTAGAAAGCCACCTGGAATATATTACTTTAGATACAGCTTTTCCCTGTCTGTTTTGAAAAGGCAACAAATAATTGCTCCAATTTCCTAAATGTCTTTGTTCTATGGAGGTAAAAACATAGTTGACAGTGAACATCTAGCAAATGCAATTAATATTCACCCTAAATGGAAAAATATGGAAAAAATGCAGGTAGGTTGACACTTTGATTTACATTAGTTTTGGATGCCACCTTCGGAAGAAATGAAGCACTGGTTCGAAAAGAAACCCTGTCTGCATGAAAAATCCAGTAGGGTGGCTTACATGAATGTGCTGGAATGCCTCCTCCAGATAAGTCCATGAGATTAACCTCAGGGTTCCTCCAGTTTTAACATTAGCCAGCGATACCAGGCTGTCACCTTCTGTAGTCCGCATTCTCACAAGCTTGCAGTTCAATTATTCTTTTGGTCAAAGTTACGGCCACCAGAACAATAGTTTTCCAAGTAATTAATTTCATATCAATTGAAGCTGCTGGTTAGAAAGGAGGCTGTACCAAAGCCTGGAACAAAATGGTTAAATCTCATGGAGGAACAGGATCCCTAATGGGTGTTCTAAGACGAAAGGTTCTTTTTTAAAAATGCATTTGAAATCTTCAGAGATGTTGTAGAGGAATTATCCTGGCCTGCGTGAAAAATTGAAATTCCTGCTAGTTGCACTTTGATGGTGGATTACATGGAACCAGCATAAAATAATTCTGCAAGGACTGTAGAACAGAAGGGACCAGAGCTGAAAAGGAGTATAGAACTTTGGAATTCACCCAAAAGGAAAACCTCTTCCATTTACTGTGATAAAGTAAAACTTTTCTGAGAGGTTGTGAGAATGCGGACTACAGAAGGTGACAGCCTGGTATCGCTGGCTAATGTTAAAACTGGAGGAACCCTGAGGTTAATCTCATGGACTTATCTGGAGGAGGCAGTCCAGCAGGGTGGGACAGCAAGTTTGGAAAGTGATCCAACATCCAAGGAGGATGAACCAATAGAAGGCACGGGAAAAGCAACCATGTCTCTCAAGGCCAAAAGGGGGGGGGGGGTATGAGGATAACTCTGTGCACCTACTGTATGAACTTGCTCATCAGTGGCAATGGAGGAAAGGTGTAAAGGAGACCCTGGGGCCAATGATGGATAAGAGCGTTCCTTGGTGACTGTCCCTGTGAAGGAACTAGGGCAAAGTAACTGCTGCATTTGTAGATTAAGTATGAAACAAAGATTGTAGCAAGGCCGGCAACAACAACTGAAAATCTATGTAGTCACTGTTGGGTTGAAGGACCACTCTGGTTAGCCTGTCCTCCAGAACACTGGAAGTCCCTGGAATATGCATTGCTACCAGTAAGCATTGTGAAGATATCGCCCACTGCCATACCCTCATGGCTTCTCAATACAAGGGGGTAAGATCATGCTCATTCCTGTTTAAGTACCATACTACCGACATATTGTCTATCTTTACCACTACTACACCTCTGGGGAGAGCATCCTGAAATGCCTGCAATGCTAGGAGAGGAGGACCACCTTCATCTCCAAAATGTGAGTGTGTAACTACCTGTGTGTGAGACCAGGTGCCCTGGACGGTCTTCCTTTTAAAATGCCACCACCACCCCAGAAGGGAAGCATCTGTTGTCACCACTGCTGATGGAGAGTCTCTTATGAAGGGAAGGCCTTCTGTTACTGATGGTGATGTCATCTACCATGATGTCCATTTCCTGTATATCGACATCAGCCTGATCTTGGTGCGTAGGTTGCATTATTTCTGCGACCATTGCACTGCTAATGTCCCTTGGTGCACCATCATATGAAACCTTGATAGAGGGATTAACAAAATGTTTGAGGTCATAAGACCTAGAATTTGAAGAACGAGTCATGCTCTAAAAGTCTGATGTTTTATAAAAGAGACGAGGCTATCAACTGAGGAGACAGGAGTCTGTGACAAGGTAGGCTGACTAACTGTGAGAGAGTATTCAGGTGGCATCCTATAAATTCTATGTTTTGCTTTGGATCGAGCTGACTTTTTGGTAGATTTACTGTTATGCCTAATTGGCAAAGCATTCTGAGCATGGAGTCTCTGTGTTTATACAACATTTGCTATGAAGCAGCTGTTGGGAGCCAGTCATTTAGATATGAGAAAACCTGGACACCCAGCAGACGAAACCATGCTGCTACCACTGCCATCATCTCTAAAAACACCCTGGGGGCTGTGGTGAGACTGAAGAGCACTGCCCAAAACTGGCAGCGACTGTCTCCCAGCCTGAAAAGGAGATATCTACTTGAATACCTCTCTACCTTTATGCGATTGGATGTGGTCAATAGATCAAAAGGATGCATACTATCATCCTTCCTCAAAAGAGGCAAACTGGACTGAATTGTGACCATCCTTAATTTTGTGTGCATTAAGAATTTGTTTTAAATGGCTCATGTCCAGGATCAGTCTGAGTTCCAGTGTCATATCTGGAACTAAAAAGAATCTTGAATACACTAAGGATCTTTGTTGGTCTATGGGGACTGGCTGGATGATTCTTTCTAGATGCGTTGAAATTTCTGCTACTGCCAGTTCCTGTTGACAGGGTGGGACATCTGGAATGCTTTACATTGATCATGAAGTACAGGAAAATGGAATTATAGGACCTCTGGAAATAATGTCTAGCACCCAGGAACCTGTGGTTATCTCTTGCCAGGCTATTGGGTGCAGAGACAGCTGCTCCCTAACTGCCTCCAAAGTGCAGCAGTCAGGCAACCCTTTAGGGGAAATAAAAGGGCTTATTGGAAAACGGCCCTCTGAAACCTTGATTCTGTGGGCCATATGTACCTCTTGGGCAATGTCCATATTGATATTCTCCTCCTTTGCCCCAAGGAGGTCTCCAACCAGAAGACTCTTGATAAGACTGTCAAAGGAAAAAACTTCAAAAACCAATACACATTAGGTTCAAGCAAGGCACCCTTTATTACTTGCAGCAAGGAGACAAAGCACGTAGGCACAAGGTTTGTCTGAATTACTGGTGATTAGTATGTTATTCTTATACAGTTCTCTTCATGTCACACAGAAAATGTTACTATTTTATTGCTGACGTAGTTAGACACAGCTTTCTGCATGTTCTACAGAAAATGTTACTAGACATTGCTGACTAGGTTAGATTTGCTAGCTTGCAAAACATTTTGAAAAAAACTACCTGGCCTTGGGCTTATTTTAGCCCATTTCAACTTTCCAATTCTTCAATTGTGCAGTTCTAATACATGTGTTACATTTGGTCTAGATTCAAGGTACATTTCTAGCTTTGGTGCAAGTAATGCTGACTACGGTTTATACTTTCAAGCATCTATTGTTCTCTTTATCAGTGCTTCTAGCAGCTGCACATTTTCTCATAGCATAAGCAGAAATGAATATGTCTTTGTTAAGTTTCATGACATTAGCAGAAATTAAATGTCTCTTGTTATTTTCATGACATTAGCAGAAATGAAATGCTTCTTGTTAAGTTTCTAACAGCTGTGCAGATTCAAGCAGTGTGAACAGAATAAATGTATTAACCCTTTTAAACCTCGAATGCACTAAGCATACATATTACTATTATATCTTTTTCTAACATTTCTCCCCTTTACTACTTTTAGTCTACTTTCAAGATAAGCATAAACAGTTTTTTTTTCCCCTAACCTCTTCCTGCTCAGGATTTGCAGTTAAGAGAGCCATTCAGTTTAAGCTCATGAAAGCATTTTCAGTTTTTAGCAATTCAAGTTCAGTGTCTTGGTATAAGGTTTCTGAAACCGAAATGTCTATAAAGTCTTTAATCAATCTTTTCAGGCAGGGGATGCAGCAGCACATACATACCACCAGTAGAATTATTCCTACACAGATGGCAATCAGAATGTTCTTCAGGATACTGCCCCATCCCCCAAACAATCTCTGGAAAAAGTCCATCAATGGATTTGGTCCTGGTTTGGTCATGGCCGACACCTGCTGAATCACCTCAAGATGGTTGTCTATCTCGTGTTTGTGGTCAGGAATATATGAACAGCACTCCTCCTTGATTAAAACGTATGTACCTCCTCTAGCCGCTAGGGTGAAGTCAAGAGCCATGCGATTTTGAAGTACCACAGTTCTCATGGCAGTCAGTTCATCAGTCACCAGCTCTAGGGCAGAAAAGGTTGCATTGCTCATTACTTTGAGAATTTTAGACAACTTTCACAGTTCCCAGATTGATTTTGTTGCTCCATATGCTGGCAGTACACCTGCCCACGATATAACAGTATCACTCAAGTCCATGTGTGTTAGTCCATTGCCCATAGTATTATGTTTTTTCCAGCGCACATTGATTTGCCCCACTGGATTGATAGGTTTCTTGATTTCTCGAACATTCTGAATTTTCCCTTGAGGTAAAACTGCTGTGTGTGTCGTATGGCCGGAACCAGGTAGGCCAAAAAACATCTGCCGGACCAATTCTCAGGTAGCCATTTATATGCTTTTCTACCACATAAAAAGTAACAATCTTCTACTTTAGTAGTAACTTTACTATGTCCTGGCTCTGCATGAAACATCTTTTTGTCAATTATAGACAGTTGCTTCTAGAGATCAGCATTATGTTTTGCTTCTTCAGTTGTCCTATGCATCAGTTCAAAAAATGTATCATAGCTTGTGTTGCAATAGGATCTGGTGTTATCAGTATTTGTGTAGCATCTGTAGGGAACAGTCACATTGCAATTGCTCCAACCCACCTGAACTGCATCATTCTTGTAAAAACACACAGTTCCCTTCTGTCGAACAGACAAGTGCAATGCTGCTATTTTATCTTGTGATGTGACATCTAATATATCATGAATTAGATTTTCCCAGGTCTTGTTGGCTCCCAGGGGAACTGAAGTTAACAGCAACCCCCATATGCTGTTGGTAAAGCTGTGCAAATCCAGCAATTAGAAACGTTGAAAGTTTCAGCATACAAATATTTGATTGCCTGGTAAGTGTTAAAGTTCGGGTGCCACTCTGCACGCTTGTTCAGTTCAGTTTGTGTGGCTGAGAAAA
The DNA here is from genome assembly GCF_019279795.1 of Protopterus annectens. NCBI lineage: Eukaryota > Metazoa > Chordata > Ceratodontiformes > Protopteridae > Protopterus > Protopterus annectens. The sequence continues at coordinate 278,210,173 of NC_056728.1, forward strand.
GAAATGGCCACAACAAAAAGATTATTGTCACTAGTATAGTCAACAGGATGGTTATGCAATACTTTTGTGGAAACGGTTGTTCTGCATTTCTGTTTTCTCCGACTCTTCCAAGTAGGTGTATTTGGATCTTACTGGATTCCAGTCATCTTTTCTTTGGACACGTGTTCTTAATCTCTGCCCTAATAGGACCTCCAGCACCGATGGTTTCTTCACTGGGGTTGAGATGGATCAGTCCTATTGATCTGACCCGCCTTTGTAGCCAGACTTTGTGCTGAGGGCCCCGATGGAGAGGTAAGATTTTTGTCCAATTCAAAGTTCTTAACCAGCTTGCAGTGCGTCAGGTGTATCCACGAAGCTCGTTTTGCTATCTTGACTGCAGTGGGTATCAAAAGAAGCACCTGGTAGGGACCTTCCCACCTTGGTGATGACCAATTCTTTCGCTTGATGTTTTTGATCCACACCCAATCTCCGGGCAACACTGCCACTTCTGATGTCTCGGCTTGTTTTTCATCTGAAACAGAATTTAACTGCAACAGATGTTTAGAACTCAACAACTTTTTCATATATTCAGCTAGTGTGAAATCAGCTTCTTGGTCTGATGACATGAGAAGCTTCCACTGGGGCGTGTAATAAGCCCTTCCAAATCATTTTTCAAAAGGAGTCGATCCTTTTGCTGTAGGGACAGTTCTCATGCTCAACAGTGCCAGGGGCAAACAGTATAACCAGTTTTTTCCTGTCTCAGCTATTAATTTTCTCAATTTGTTTTTTAGTACACCATTATGCCTTTCAACTAGCCCTGCAGATTGTGGATGGTATGCACAATGATTTTTTAAAGAAATACCAAAATGCTTACTCAACTGCTGTATGGTTTGATTTACAAAGTGTGTACCATTGTCACTGTAGATTCTTTCTGGAATACCAAACCTAGGAATGATTTCCTTGACAAGTACTTTTGCCACCGTAGCTGCATCTGGATTTTTGGTTGGAAAGGCTTCCACCCATCTGGAAAACATATCTACAATGACAAGACAATGCTTCTTATTTTCACATTTGTTCAATTCTATGAAATCCATACAGATAGTGTGAAATGGATATGGTGGTGTAGGGAAACTCCCTTGCTTGGGCTTTATCGCCCCCTGTGCATGATGTTTGTTACAAATCTGACACATCAAACAAAATTTTTTTAGAGTAGTTTGTAAATCTGTAACATCCCCCCTGTTGAGACATGGCACTGCCCATGGCTCAACAAAGCTGCATATCAGAACAAATTAGAGGGTAATACCGGTTTTCCCTCTCTAGAGATGTACAGCCCCTTTTCGAGGATTGCTCCTCGTTTTATCCATCGTTGTTTTTCAGCTTGTGTAATGAGTGTCTGCATTGTTTTTAACATATCTAAATCTAAAATCTCAGAGGGTTGTAATTCCTCATTTAAAAGAAATACTTCTGTGGCTGCTTGTTTTGCAGCTGTATCAGCTCTCGCATTACCTTTTGAAATTCTATCTTGTTGCTTGGTGTGAGCTGTGTATTTACAAATGGCTATTTTCTGAGGTAACTGAATAGATTCTAAAAGATCTAAAATAAACTGTGCATGATTTATAGGTTTGCCAGTAGATGTTATCATTCCCCGTTTTTTCCACTGTTGCACAAAAACATGTACAGTAGAAAAAGCGTACTGGCTATCAGTAAAAATGTTTACACATTTACCCTTTGCTAAGGTACATGCCAGTGTCAGGGCAATCAATTCTGCTGCCTGTGCAGATAAGTTGTGTGGTAAAGGTTTTGCTTCTATAATCTCAGTATCAGAGACTACTGCATATCCTACTAGGTTCTGTCCTGCAGGACCCCTTTTGCACGAGCCATCCACGTAGTATGTCACCTCGGCATCATCCAAGGGGACATCCGTGAGATCTTTTCTATGTAGTGTCTTTTGCTCATTTACCTGCAAGCAGCTATGCGGTGTGCCGTCTGCAGGAGTCGGGAGCAGAGTAGAAGGGTTTAAAGTCATGCATCGTTCGATTGTCATATGAGGTTGGCTCAACAATATAGTCATACAGGAAAGATGCCTAACAGGGGAAAGATATGCTACCTTTTCTTGTAGTAAAATAATCGCGACTGCATGAGGTACTCTCAAAGTGAGAGGGTGGAACAAGACTACTGAGGCTGAAGCCTGTACTGCCATTGCAGCTGCAACTACTGCTTGCACACAGTGATAAGGACCGTGCCACTGGGTCTAGTTGTGATGAATAGTAAGCAATGGGGCATTGCTTATCCCCATGCTGTTGTGTTAAAACTGATGTCATGTAACCCTGCTTACAATCTACAGTTTGGAAAAAAACGTTTATGGTAGTTTGGCAATCCCAGAACTAATGAGGACGCTATTAACTGCTTTAGTTTGCAGAATGCAGATTCTGCCTCTGGTGTCCATTGTAACAAATCTTGCACTGCCATAGGCTTTTTATATATAAGATGAGTCAGAGGTGCAGATTCCAAGGCATAGTTTGGAATCCAGCTCCGACAAATTAGTTGTACCCAGGAAGGACATAATTTCCTTCTTGGTAGTGGGTTTTGGTGCTTGCAAAATTGCTATTTTTCTGTCCTCATCTAATGTTCTACCTTCCTTGGATATTACATATCCCAGGTATTTGACTTGTTTTTTCCAAAGCTGCAGTTTACTTTTGTTTACCTTATGTCCTTCAGCAGCTAAAAATCGTAGAAATGCTATGGTATCTTCTCTACAATCCTGCTGGGTGGGGGCTGCCAGCAAGATGTCATCAACATAAAGTAAAATCTGACTGCCTCTTGGTGGGGTGAATCCTGCCAAGTTGCTTGCCATTTCTTGTGAGAATATCATGGGACTTTCACAATAGCCCTGTGGTAGTCGCATATATGTATACCTTTTCCCCCGAAATGTAAATGCAAACCAATACTGGCTGTCAGGGTGTATCGGTATCGAAAAGAACGCGTTGCTGATGTCTACCACAGAAAAATACTTTTGTTGAGGTTTCAAATCATTCAACAGGGTGTGTAGATCTGGCACTGTGGGTGCCCTTGATATTACTGCATCATTTACAGCTTGTAAATCTTGGACCATACGCCATTCTCCGTTGGCCTTTTTAACTGGAAATAAGGGTGTGTTACATGATGAATCGTTAGATTCTACCAGTATTCCCCCTTTAAGTAAGGCTGCTATAATAGGCTTTATTCCTGCCTCTGCATCTTTTCTTAAGGGATACTGCCTTTTTTGTGGTCTGAATGCTGACTTTGGCGTGATAGTAACTGGTCCCGCTGTACGAACGAGTCCTATATCTGATTTCCCTGTCGACCAGAGAGTCTCCGGTATGTCTCGTAAGGTATTCTCTTCACTCCTTTAATAGGAGTGTCAGTCAGCTGTCCTCGCTAGGCTGCAAGTGCACAGCTGGGTTGGTCTGAGTTATCCAATTTAACTTCTGTATTTGTATTCCCTGTTCTGACAGTTCTAATTCTGTCTGTTTCTCCCATCTCGTGACTCTTTCTCCTAGGTCTGCCCATTCTATATTTCTGTTTTTGGTTAAGCTAACGTGGTAATCGATTAGATTTATAAAGTGCAAAGAATTCCTGAGGCAATGAACAGCTGGCTACACTGTTCCCTTCTGTATCCCAGTACAGGTTACGCAGTATCAATCTACTTGCATGATTCTTAAATAATTCTTGCTCATACTCCTTATCAGGTCCTGGTGTATTACAATAATACAGGGTACAGTGCAACAAGTGTTGTTTTTCAATGTCAAGGGAGGGGAACTTGCTGATGGCTACATTCATTAACTCTTTGGTCACAGTCCCTGGACCAGTCGTAACCAAGTCCTGGCTGTACCAATAAAATATTTCACCCTCCGATTGCACTGCAAAGGTATCAATTTGTCACTGTGCTTCCATACCCTGCATAGTTGGGACTACTGCTACACCAAATATCTGCATGAGGTCTCTGCCCAAGAGGTTTACTGGGCATTTTGCAGAAACAACAATTTTGCTTTTTTGTGTCAATCCTGAAACTGGATCAGTTATTGCAAAGTTACGGGAGAGAGGCTCCTGATGCAGCTGTCCATTAGCTGCTTTGACCAGTATATAATCAGGTGACTCTGTGTTTTCTGGCAGCTTGGAGGGATGTATCAGGGTTCGTGATGCCCCTGAGTCACACAAGAATTTGACTTCCCTCCCTTCTACCAAGAGTGTAACTTCTGGTTTCGTGTCTGCTAAATAGAGCTCCAAGCTCAATAAAGCTAGGTCCAATATTTCATTTTCTTCATTGTCACTAACTTCCTGCACTTCCTCTACTCCCTCTATCACATTCTCATTTGTCCTTTCTTTGCTAGCCCCTTCTAGTGATTCCTGACTACCATACAGTCAGTCCTCACCCTCCTTGTCTTCCGTTGTTGCCTTCTTGTTTTTCTTGCAATCCCTTGTCAAATGTCCCTTTTTACCGCATTTGAAACACTCTCCCCTTTTCTTCCGCCCTTCAAAGTCCTCTGATCGTTGATCAGATTGTTTGTTTCCCTGTGCGTTTTTCTTGCCTTTTTTCCTAGACTGTACTACATAAACTTCTACTCCATCTTCTACAGAAAATACTTGGGCTTTCTTTTTGCTATTAAAATGCCTTTCGGCATGCCTAGCATACTCAAGTAATGATTATAACCTGCTTGTACGATGATCTACCATGTGTTTTGTAATAAAACTGCTTATAGGTGCACTACTGCCCTTTAAGAATACATTATTTAATTGCTGCTCATATGGGGAATCTTGTGTTTGATCTTCAGGAACCTGCATTCCACAGTGGTTATTAAAACATTCTAACAATCTGGCATAATACCGGTCAATTGTTTCACCTTCTTGTTGGATGCATTGATTAATGCAAGTCCAGTCTGCCCTAGGCTTCCATTTTTCAGAGATGCGGTCTGTTAGACCTTTTCCTCTGGTGTCTAATTTTGCGCTGCTATGTGGGAGGGGTCTTTGTGCAGCGTCATGGGGATTCCAGCTCCCACTAATCATGTACTAATCTGGCCCTACAATCTAACTACCTTTTCTCTCTCATCTCCGTTTAAGTTATAACTCAGCCTCACTCCTTGTAAATCTTCTGAGAATTTTCTAAAATTAACCTTTGGATGGGGAATTCCTCAGTGGCTTTCCGGATGTCTTCCGGAGTCCAAGGTCTGTACACTAAAATAGTTGGGTCCCGATTGTCTTGACCTGCCTGAGGATTGGGTACTTCTATAAGTGGGCATATTTCTTCTTCTTCTTCACTTATAGATTGTGAATTTTTAACCATTTGCCATAACTCGATGCCTTCATCTGAGTTACCTGCCTTTGTCCGGGACATGGTCCTGATGGGATCTCTAACTTTAGTCAGTTTTAGTTTCCTAATATCTCTATCTTCAGTGATTACAGGATATCGTGGGGGTGGACTAACCTGGTCACTTGCGTGATATTCTGGTAAGGGAGGCGGAAGTGCTGATGCTATTACTAAGTTGTTGTCTTCATCTAAAAACATTGCTTTTGAATTTTTGTTCTTTTGTTCTCTATGGTTTACTTCCTCAAGCCACCTGTGTGCCTGAGGAATTCCTAACTGACGTTGCTTCTTTACCCGACCTTTGGAATTGGTTTTGAGCTGTTTGATAAGCGAGGATTTTTCTAATTTTCCATCAAATTCGTATTTATTAACCCATTTTGAATAATATCTAACCTTGTCGGCGCGCTGCGACTGCATGTATTTTGCATCTTCTGTTAACGACGGCAGATTTTGGGGTCTTTTTCTGCAATTATTACCCATTTTGTTTTACCCTTTGATCGTTACGTAACTTCTCTTAATTTTTTAACGTGATACCATGGATTTTGTTATAGTCTCTTCAGAATGACTGCCTACTTATTCTGTTTTCTCCTGCTCTATGACAAGACAGTAATCTCTTTTGTCCCTGACTTGCAAGAAAAATACAGTCTAACAAAAACAATACACATCTAGTCCCTGATCTAAACAGAAAAAAGTAGATTCGCCTTACCTGAGCCTCACGTGATTGATCACCGATTCGTGGAGACCCGTCCTTCAGTCACAGATGAGAAAGTGGATGGCCTCTTTTGAACAACAATTCAGTCTGAAGACTTTCCATATAAGAAGAACCGATTTGGTTTCTTCCCCGTACGGTTTCAACCACCTGGCCGTCTGATCCGAGGTGAAGAGAGGGCTCCGGCTCGAAGGACCAATCTGTCAAAGGAAAAAACTTCAAAGACCAATACACGTTAGGTTCAAGCAAGGCACACCCTTTATTACTTGCAGCAAGGAGACAAAGCATGTAGGCACAAGGTTTGTCTGAATTACTGGTGATTAGTACGTTATTCTTATACAGTTCTCTTCATGTCACACAGAAAATGTTACTATTCTATTGCTGACATAGTTAGACACAGCTTTCTGTATGTTCTACAGAAAATGTTACTAGACTTACTGCTGACTAGGTTAGATTATTTGCTAGCTTGCAAAACATTTTGAGAAAAACAACCTGGCCTTGGGCTTATTTTAGCCCATTTCAACTTTCCAATTCTTCAGTTGTGCAGTTCTAATACATGTGTTACATTTTGTCTAGATTCAAGGTACATTTCTAGATTTGGTGCAAGAAATGCTGACTACGGTTTATACTTTCAAGCGTCTATTGTTCTCTTTATCAGTGCTTCTAGCAGCTGCATATTTTCTCATAGCATAAGCAGAAATGAATATGTCTTTGTTAAGTTTCATGACATTAGCAGAAATGAAATGCTTCTTGTTAAGTTTCTTACAGCTGTGCAGATTCATGCAGTGTGAACAGAATAAATGTATTAACCCTTTTAAACCTCAAATGCACTAAGCATACATATTACTATTATATCTTTTTCTAACAAAGACCCCTGCAATTTTCTAAACCACATCTTTTTCCCTACTCTCTGATTCCTGGATAAGACCTTTGAGGAGCAGAAAAGTGGATGCCAATGGCAGAAAGGGTCTTATCATCCAGCTGACTTCTAGTCAGTGTGTCTTTGAATTTTGGTCCAAACAATGTGAAGCCATCATAGGGGGCACTGATACAGAATCTCTTCAAACCTTACACAAAGTCAGAAAGATGCATCTATGCATGCCGCCGTATTGTAATGCTGGTACCTGCTGCCCTTACTGAGCTATCTGCTACATCTGAAATGAGTCTCATGGCTGCTTTAGATAAAGACTGTGGAGTTGATAGCTTGAATTCCACCTTCTTTTGGACATCTTACGGTTAAGACTCCAAAGAGAGACTTGGAAATCTCTTTGGTCAGGTCTCTCTGAAAACAAGTGACGTGGGCCAAGCAATTCAGTGCCCTCAGGGCAAAAGACGTCAAACTGCATTGTTCATTTCCCTAAATAATCCAATGCCCTGGACTCTATATGAGGAGGCTGGACCACTGAACTCTCTTCTGAGAGTTCTTTCTTGGTGGCTGCAGCTACCTCCACTGCATCCACAAGAGGACCCTTGCTCCATTGCTTCCTATTGGCTGATGTTGATAATGTCTTGTTGGGTTTTCTCAGAATAGCCTCCAGCACATCAGGATACTTCCATGCCCGTTGGGCCATTAGGTCCACTAATAGATAGACAGGGAAGAACACCCAGGATGAAGATAACCTTAAATCAAAAGTCTGTAGGAACATGCACTTATCAGGAGAAGGAGAGCTGGTGAACCACCCTCCTTTCTGTTTCATTAATTCCAACATTTCACCAAAGGTGATGTCTTGTGTGTGTGTGTGTGGGGGGGGGGGTGGCTGGGAGAGCCTTCTTCCTCCAAGTCAGTATCTTCCATGACTGACTTATGGGAAAAGTCAATATGCTTCCAATTCCAAGTCCGTTTTCAGTGTACCTGCTCTGTGGGAAAATCAGAAGGTTCCGAATTGGACTGGGAACTTGTTACACAAGCCTCCTGAGGCTTTGGTACCGACCGCCCCTGTCAAACAGATTGTTAATGGAAAGGGCCAGATTCCACACAACCTTCAGATGGAGCCAATCTTATTGAGACAGCTACTCCCTAGGAGTCAACATGACTCTATGAAAGTCTTTTGAAAGCAAATGACGCTATCAGCTCCAAAGGGATCCTCAGACGATATCAGAACAGACTCCACAGAATTGACAAAATTTGACTCGGAAGCTGATCTCAGTGCAGAAAGATTGGTTGTGTAAAATCTTACAGTAACTACAGCTGTCCCTCTCTTCCATGTTGCAGTATTCTCATGTGGGATCCTCCACCTCAGGATCATCCGGCTCATATACAAAAGCTTAGCCTGGCTGCTGTAAGGTGTGAGGGACATCACACGCAGGGACCATAAACCATGGGCCATAAATGTGACATCCACATGCACAGACCTCAGAACTGAATGCCCAGTCAGACAATAGTCTGAGATTAGCTGGAAAGATGCCATCCAGATAAGGGAAAAGGTCCTATGGGGTAGAAGGGAGGGATAGGAATACTGCAACATAGAATAGAAGGACATCTATGGTTATGGTAAGATTTTACACAACTATTCCATGTCCTTCTGTTTTAATTTTGCAGTATTCTCACATGTGGGAGAGTACCAAAGCTCAACCAGTGATATGGGTGGAGGAAGATGATGCAGTCTCCAAGAAACCATCCAGGATAGCTTTAGCAAACCCTGCCCTAGCTCTAGAGATGCAATCCAATTTGTAGTGTTTAGTGAAAGTGTGGACTGAGGACCATATAGCTGCCTCTAGGATGGTGACTATATCTAAGCCTTCAAGGAAAGCCCCTGAAGAGACCACAGCCCTGGTAGAGTGGGTGTCACCATGTGGAGTAACTGTCTTCTTTGGAAGGAATAGCAGAAGGATAGTGTTTTGGAGATCCATGAAGATGCAGCCTGTTTACAGACAGCTTTCCCCAGAGCCCTGGGGTGAAAGGATTCAAAGAGCTGGTTGGACTTACTGATGTCCTTAGTCTTTATCCAGATAGGACCGAAGTTGCCTGCGAACATCCAGGGGACGGAGTACTCTCACTGTCATTCTGTGGTGAAGGAAAGAAGGTGGGTAAATGAACAGACTGGTTAAGGGAAAGCTCATGAAGGAGGGGTTAGTACGAAGAGAGACCCTATCCTTATGAAAAATGAGTTAAGGTGGAATAGCCATGAATGCTTGTAATGCTTAGACTCTTCTTGCTGAATTTAGGGCTGCAAGCAGAACAGTTTTCCAGTTATACCATCTTTAATGTGGCTGAAGCTGCTGGTTCCAAACAAGTAGTAGTATGTTTTCTCCAGAACTAAATTCAAGTGCCAAGGAGGAGAGATGGATTTTCTCAGTGGTCTGATGTAAAAGACCCCCATGAGAAAGAGCTTCACCTCTAATTTGGATAATAAGGGTGGATAGAGGGGTAAAAAGGCTGAGATAGCTGACAAATGGACTTTCACTGAAGAATATTTAAGTTCAGATTTTAGGAGCTCACACAAATAGGAGAAAACTAGAGGTACATCTGCCTGAAAGGGGTCTAGTTGCCTTTCAAGACACCAAGTAGAGAACCTTTTCCATTTGGATAAATAGGATCTCCTAGTAGTAGTAGGTTTCCTGGCCTCCTGCAGGGCAGATAGCACATAATCCAAGTAAGAATGTCTAAGAGGGATCAGAAGTTTATCGCCCACAGGGTAAGACAGAGTTTGCAGGTGTGGGTGGATGAGAGATCCCTTCTGTTGTGTGATGAGGTCCACCTTGTGAGGCAACTTGTGGAGATTGCCCTTGGCTAGTGACAAAAGAAGCGGGAACCAGTGCTGTTTTGGCCAATAAGGGGTCACCAGCATGATTTTTGGCTTGTCCTGAGGAAAGGAGAGTGCATACAGGAACATCCCATTCCAAGAAATTGAGAATACGTCCACTTTACAAGCTTGTGGGGAGGGGGGCCTTGAGAAAAATAGCTGTAGTCTGTTCTGTGGGGAGGCAAACACGTCTATCTGTGGTGTGCCCCACTGGTGAACTATGTCCAGGAAAACATCTTTGTGTAACATCCATTCATGATTTTGAGACAATGATCTGCTGACAGCATCCGCCCGATAGTTGTTCTGTGATGAATACACTGCCTGCAGTGTTACACTAGAGTGAGTACCCAACTCCCATGCTTGTATGGCCAGTCTGCAGAGCAAGTAAGACCTGGTCCTCCCTTGCTTGTTGATGTACCACAGTACTGTGGTGTTGCCTTCAGGGCTAGGAAAAGAGCAGTCATTTCCCTGAAATGGATGTGTTTTTTTCCGAAGGCAGAGCTCCTATTGGCCCTCCACCTTGAGTCCATTCATAGTGCTCCCCCCCCCCCCATCCCAGATCTGAAGCATCTGTGTACATCTGTTGAACTTCCATGATAGGCTGTAATAGCAGTCCTGGATTCAGGTGGATTTCCTGAATCTACCACCTTCTTTCTTTCTTTAAGCAGGGAAGGAAAGCCACCTGAAAGTCTAGTGGATGGGCGTGCTGGGACCAAACATTCTTCAAATACTATTGGAACTTCCTCATGTGTAGCCTGGCAAGGGGCAACATGGGAAGAGTGGCTGCCATCAGACTCAGTAGGTGAAGGAATTCCCTGGCTGAAATGCAGCTCACTAGGAGCAAATCCTGAAAGAAGCCAGTCAGAGAAGTGACCTTTTCTGGTGGGAGGAAGGCCATCAAACATTTCCTTATTCTGCAACCCAAGAAAATTTTGTCTTGGGAAGAAGTCAGGTAGGACTTGAGTAGGTTGACTGTGAAGTCCAGACTTCCTAGGAGGGAAATGGCGAATTGGAGGTGTCTTTGTAAGGTACTTTCTTCTTCTGCCTGGATGAAGAGGTCGTCCAAGTATGGGAAGATTTGTATACCTTTTGTTCTGCAGAAGACTACTACTGGGGCTAGACGCATTGGATTAACAGCAAAACACAGGCATTTGTGAAAATCTGGGTGGATAAGGATGTGAAGATGTGCCTTCTTGAGGTCTAAAGTGACCATGAAGGCATTGAGTGTCAACAGTGGTAGAAGGGTTTGAAGGGGCATCATGCAGAAAGTGGGTACATGCAGAAAGGGCTTTAGAAGAGACCGATCCAGGATGGGTCTCCATGGGTCATCCTTTTTGGGACTAGGAAGAGCCTGGAATAAAAGCCTTGACCTTCCTGTCCTGGGGGACCCTCTCTATTGTTCCTTGTAGGACCAAATCCTGAATGACTTCAGGTATGAGACGGATTTTTTTTGGGAGGGAGGGGATACCTTTTGAAGAAGGTTTTTCCTGTCAAGTCATGAAATACCCTTTTCCAAAAATTGAAAGAACTTAGTTGTCTGAGGTGATTTGTTGTCATAGGGGGAGACGGTGAGAGGCAGGCAGAAAAGGGAAGAAGGAGATGGGTGTTTAGACAGTCATGCACTGTTAGGCCTGTCAGGAAAGAGCTGTCTTGGAGTAGTGAGCGAGGAGCTAGTCCTGAAGGATAGAGGTTTCCTGGCACCTTTCCTTGGCTTGGAGGTAGAGGGTTCAGAGGCCTTCCTGACAAAATTTGGCTTGGCAGGGTAGTTTCTATGAAACTTTGGGACTGGAGAGACAAAGAGACCATTGTGATCATGCAGCTCCTTGCTTTTCTCTTGCAGATTTTAACAGTTCTGCTGACTGCTTTCCAAAGAGGAACTTCTTGTCAAGAGGGGCAACCATAATTTTGTTTTTGAAATCATCTGCTAAAAGCTGTAGCCTGAGTCAGGAGTACCTACGCAGAACTGAAGCATATGCAGCCTACCTAGCTGATGCTTCTGCAGCACCATAGCTGCATTTAATGGAATGCCTGGCAACCTGAGCAGCTAAAGATAGTTTAGAGGCAACTTAAGGTACTGGTGGAAGAATCTAGCATGGAGGAGAGCAGATTTGTGGCCTGGGAGACTAGATCTAAGGCGTACTTGACCATATGATTTTGCTAAATCGATGGCTCTAAATAACAGGGTTGAAGAGGTGCAAATCTTCTTTCCCAATCTATCACCTTGCTATCTTTATCTGATGGCAGTAAGGAAGAAAAGGGAAGCTGCCTGGATTGTTTGTCTGCTGTGACAGCAATCACAGCTGGGTCTGCCATAGTTGGTTTAATGAGGGGAATTTAAAGTCATCAGGAACTTTGTAGAACCTGTATGGTCTTTTTGGGGCCGGTGGCAGAGATTCTGGAGTCTTGGAAGTAGAGGTAAAGGCATCTAAGTATGCTGGTATAACAGGAGGAATAGCAGAAGATGAGGGTGATTCCATCTGCAGAAGCTCGTAATATCTCTTCTGCGCTTCTGTCATTTGATAGAATCGCATTTAAAATATTCCTTAATTTTGGAAATGGTTTCCCCAAAGGTTATGTCCTCAGGTGGGTAAATCCCCTTCCAAGAAATCCTCATCCGGGGAGCAGTACTCCAAGGGGGAAGCCAGCTGTGAGGCATAGGAGAGGGACTCATCAGAAGAGGAGGTAGAATCTTCCTCATGTGTATGTGGAAGTGGCATAGTGCCAGCAGAAGCAGGCCTGGGGCTCAAGGTTGGAAGGGCAGGAGTTTGAGAAGCAGTAGTCCTCAGGGCCAAAAAGGCCTGAAAAAGGGACTGTAAGAATGCCTTCCAGTCAGGCAAATATTCTGCTGGGGGAGACAGATGCTATGACTTCTGCTTCCTTTTCAGAGAAGGAGTCTTGGGTCCTGGCTGAGTGTATAAAGGCCTAATGTCCGACGTCCGTGTACAAAGGCCTAATGTCCGACATCCGCCTATGACTAGAAGTGCCTTTCTCAATAACATATGGCAACACTAGCCATTCTGGCAAATCTGGTTCAACCCTGACATGAGACACCAACATCGCTGATACCTCCGCTGACGTGCAGGCTGGCAAAACAAGGGAAGCTGCCGAAGCAGTACTCAGTCGCCAGACCTAAATCGGACATTCCTCAGTCCTTAGACCGGAACCCGGCTAGGCGTTTGTACTCTGAGGCGCAGTACCTTGCCTAGCTACCTTGGCCACCTTTTTTGGTGGTTCTGCCAAGACTGCCATTTCCGGTTCCATACCAAGGGCAAGGCGTTTCAGACACTGGTTTTCGATGAAAAGTTTAAGGGCTGTGAGACGACTGCGCACTGTTTTACAAACAAACAATTGTCAGATGGAACATGCTTTGTAGTCGTGGGATGGCCCTAAGCAAAACAAGCAGAAGTCGTGGCAGTCTTGGTGCAGAATTTGTCGACCGCACTTTTTCTGTTCCTGGATGACATGGACGGAATCAGCTAGAAAAAAGCTAAACAGCAACCTAAGCCTAGCAGAAAAGGTAGAAAAGGATTCCCCAATGGGGTACTTATCTTTTTAGGAGTCACTAGCACTGAGCTGAATGAGCAAGCTGACATTTGACTGCGGCACAGAAGTTCTGAGGTCTGTGCATGTGAATGTCACATTCATGACCCACGATTTATGGTCCCTGCGTGTGATGTCCCACGCACCTTACAGCACCCAGGCTAAGCTTTTGAATATAAGCCAGACATTCGGGTTGCCTGAGGTGGAGGATCCCACATGTGAGAATACTGAAACATGAGAAGAGAAGGACATCCATCGACTGCCCAAGCACCAAGGGACAGGGCAGCTCTGACAACCGCAGCATTGAGCCCTCCCCTCAAATTCTGGCACAGAGTCCTCAACTCCAAATAAGTCACGGCCAAAAGAGAAAGACAGAGATTGAGAAACAGAGAGAAACCCTGTTGGAGTTAGAGGGTAAGGCTCTCAGGTCCAGCATCAATGCTTCGAGGTACACTGGTGCCAAAATTACAGATTCTGATGGGCGGACTGGTATTGGACAAGGTAATGAAGGGTTACCTAGACATGCACTCAGCACTGCCTGAGGTTACGGTACCAAGAAAACCCAGAGTTGGATCTGTGCTCTTATCAATCAGTCAGCATCCTGATCTGAAAGACCCCCCTATAGGATGGAGTCAATGATGCCAATGAAGCTAGTCTAGATGGTCTCCTTTCTTGAATTAGGGAAAGGAATCTGAGGCTTAGTGAAGCCGGCAAGAACCGGGGCTGAATATCCAGCAAACGGATCTGAGATTCTGACAGATATAAATGTCTAGGTATATTTGAATCATGCCAAGGTGCTGGGGTTGGATTCGGTGTCCTTTTCCTAGCCTTCTCAGTCGCTGTTCCCTCTTGTTTATCCTGGTCTTTTGTAGTCTCCTTCTGTTTAACTTCTCTGTTTCATTTGGTTTGTTCTACTTGGCTCCTGAAGAAGAGGTACAAGGGGAAAACTGGGGAGGAATGACTCTCTTGAGAATTAACTTCAACCTTCTTTGCCCCAAAGCCCTTGCACTAAATGAAGAACAAGCCTGGCATGGCTCTTTCCCATTGTCTACTCCTAAACAATATACACACAGAGAGAGTATGGGTCCTGTGGTGGCAATTTGTGCCCACACACTGAACATTTAAAACATTTTTGGCTCTCTGATATGTTAAGCAATTCAATTCAGAGGACAAGAAAACAGCCTACTCAAGTGCAACCACCACCTCCATTACTACTACTAATTACTACTACTAATAGTAATTGTGATATTTTATAGGAATCTAAAGCTATGGTCAAAAACACTACACACAGTGAACAAACTCTTCCTACTGCCTACATGCAAGTCTACAGGAAATTCAAACTATTAGCACACTAAATGACACGCACAAGAAAAAAAACTAGCACTAAACCTACTAACCTAACAAAGCTACAATACCTAAGGTATCTATAAGACTACTAAAACTATAAACTGCAAAACTACCAGCTATAAATATCTATATGGAAGAAGTAATAAAGGGATACTTCCACAAGTGGAACAAATGCAGAACTTCAAAGGACGCACCCGAACTCTTCCAACTTAGGGAAAGGAATCTGAGGCTTAGTGAAGCCGGCAAGAACCGGGGCTGAATATCCAGCAAACGGATCGGAGATTCTGACAGATATAAATGTCTAGGTATATTTGAATCATGCCAAGGTGCAAAACAAAAATGGGAAGAAACTGAGGGTAATGCTGCTCAATGCCAGAAGTCTAAATCTCAAAATGCACGCACTCGAGGCCCTTCTCAGTATGGAGAACATCGATGTCTGTGCTGTAACTGAAACCTGGTTCAAGGCTCCTGAGAGCACCCCGACACTATTAGGTTTTACCTCATATCATGCATTCCGGCCCCAAAACCCGGACCACACCACAAAAGGAGGGGGTGTATCCATATTCATAAAGGATACCCACACCTCCAGGTTGGTGGCAACGCACGAAGCTTTGGAAACCATCCAGGTGCAACTAACCATAGGCAAAACTGCTCTACAAATTGTAGCATGCTACAGGCCACCCTCTCAAACTCAGGAACACCACACAGCCTTCCTGAAGACACTGGAGGGTATAAATGTATCTCCAAACACCATCATATTGGGTGACTTCAACTACCCGAATATAGACTGGGAACATTACTCAAGCCCTAACTTTCTAGCCCAACGGTTCCTGGAGTTCATAAATTCAAATGCCATGGAACAGCTAGTCACTGTTCCCACGAGAGGAGAAAATATACTAGATCTCATTATCACAAACATGGGGACAAAATGCTCCACACCGGAAGTACATCCCTCATTGGTGAGATCTGATCATAAACTAATCTCACTGGAAATCCACATCCCCCCCCCCCCCCAACAAAAAAGACCATAGTGAAGAACTTCTCTAAAGCAAACTTCACACTACTCAAGACTGGTGTGGTATCCTTCAAGGCCCCTGAGACAGTGGATACCACAACCCAAGCTGCGGAAGCCCTTACAAATGCCTTCTATGAATACCTCCAGGACTGCATGGATCAGGCAAACCCAAATAAAACCAAGACTCTTTCCACAAAGGGCAAACGTCCAGTCTGGTGGACCCCAGCCATTAACAAACTTTACAATAAGAGGAGAAAGCTATTACATGATAGAACAAAATCCATAAAAGGGAAGTCACCCCTGATCATTATTAGTAAAAAAATACGAGCACTCATAAAATCAACTAAGGCCAATTTTGAGAGAAAAATTGTCATGGATTCAAAGGACAATCATAAGGCCTTTTTCAGCTAGGAACCTGGGTGGAAACTCCCAGATATGCTCAGAATTAGTCCAAAATGATACAAAAATCACTGAACCCACAGACATTGCCAACATACTGGCAGACAGGTGCAGTGCAAACTTCACCCCCCTCTCCCCCCCTAAAGGAGAGATAACTATCCCAGCGGAGTGTAGCCTCCCAGACATCTCAAATGCGCAGGTGAAAGCTGCTCTCTCTAAAGCTAAAAACACAGCATCAATGGGACCGGATGGTGTCCCCGGTTGTGTGCTACATGAGCTAAATGAGGAATTAAACCCGCACATAAGGCAGCTGTTTAATCTCAGCCTTACCACAGGATACGTGCCCAAGGAGTGGCGTACGGCAACTGTGGTCCCACTCCACAAAGGTGGTGCCTCTACCGACCCTGGTAATTACTGCCCGATAAGCTTAACAAGTCTAGTCTGCAAAGCTATGGAGAGGATCATAATGGAGCTCATAAACAAAGATATAGGGGACTTGCAGACATTGGACCCGACCCAGTTTGGCTTCGTCAAGGGAAGATCATGCCTTTTGAACTTGGTTGACTTCTTCGAAACAGTCACCAAGGCCATTGATGAGGGAAAGGCAGTCCATACAGCCTACCTTGACCTTGCAAAGGCTTTCGACACAATACCCCACTCGGGTATTGTAGAAAAACTTACCAGCTTAAATGTAAACCCATATGTCACAAGATGGGTTGCAAACTGGCTTAAGGACAGAACCCACAGGGTTAGAGTTGCTGGCGCTATGTCAGACTCCAAGTCGGTCACAAGTGGTGTCCCACAGGGCTTGGTCCTTGGCTCCCTATTGTTCGGCATCTACTTCTCAGAAGTACAGGCCAACATGGGAGGTCTTTGGCTGACAAAGTTTGCAGCCCACTGCAAACTGGGCGCCATAGTGGAAAGTGCATCGGACACGGATATCCTTCAGAAGGGACTCACGGAAACAGATAGCTGGTGCCAGAGCCATGGCCTGAAGTTAAACGCCAAAAATGTATAGTCATACCCTTCGGGAAAAACAAGGTAACCCCAAGCTACCATATAGGTGGCAATCCACTAAGCACAGAAGAGGTTATCAGGGACCTGGGGACCCAGGTTGACAGTGGCCTTTCTTTTGACACTCACGTTGCTAAAGTGGTTAGAAAGACCTTCTACATTGCCCACCTGATCATTAAGGGATTCACATCCAGATCTAGTGAGGTCATTGTTCCCCTGTACTCTTCACTTATCAGACCAATGATCGAGTACAATGCCCCATTCGGGATGTATCTCGCCCGACATCTGCAGCAATTGGAGAGACCCCAAAAGTTTCTCACCAAAAGGATAAAGGGACTCCAAAATCTGTCATATGCTGCCAGATTGAAGAAACACCAGCTCTATTCAGTCGCATACCGTCTGTTCAGAGGTGACATGTGCCTGACATACAAGGCCATGTCCAACCCGGAATTAATGGACATGCTCCACCTCAAAAAATCCAAATCCACCAAAACCACTAGAGCAAGCGACTTAAACCTTAGCACGGATATAAACAGGACGTGCTGGAGGGATAGATTTATCACTCAGAGACTCCCTATGCTGTGGAATAGAGTCCCGGTCCATGTGAGGCAGAGCACCTCGCTGGCTCTGTTCAAGAAATCTTGACCTGTGGATGGGAGATCGTAGGTTTACCCCGGGAATCATCTCTGTGTCACTGCTGGACAGAGGCACAACAAACTAATGGGTACAGTATTTTTTCATATAAGGGGTGGCTTAAGCCACAAAAATTCGGGCTAGGCTTATAAATGCCTTGGGGCAGATAGCCTAGTATAAACCTATGAACCTATGGCAAATGAGATTGGAGGTGATTAGGTGGAGATCTAGGAATTATGGGTAGGAAAGGCATCAGAGTCCTGAAGCAGAAGTCTTCCAATTGGTGCCAACGTCAGCTCCCAATGTATGGGACAAACCCACAGTTTACTAAGAAGAAACTAAACAACATTGGATCTTACCATAACAGAAGATGCTCAAATGGATCACTGCTGCAGTAGCCTTGGCTAAATGAGGTTATTTCCTGTCAAGGATATAACAACCGGCCAGCTTCCAAAGCTTCAGGGCACCTTCCACACAACCAAACTGTCAGGCAGTTGAGCTAGATCAAGTTTGGATGCAAAGTCCTTCAGAGCTTCCCGGCAAATAGAGAAAGAGAGAGAGGTAAGCTGAGCAGTGAAAGGACAAGGTGAAAAAGAACAAAAAAATAAATACCCACACTAAAGTATAAATAACATACAAAAAAAAACAAGGGGGTGGAGGGAGGAAGCAGTTACTGCTGCAGTGGTCATTCAAACATCTACTGTTATTATGTTTACTTACAGAGCTGTACTACATTCATCATAGTGATCACTGCTGCAGTAGTCTTAGCTATATATGGGTAGATTAATCCAAGCTTACTATATTTGGAAGGCAGGAGGAGAGGAGTCCAGGAGCCCTGGAAAATGGTCCTTGCAAAGCCTGATCTAGACCTAAATAAGAAATCAAGCTTATAGGGCTTTGTAAATGTATGTACACAGGACCAAGTTGCTGCTTCTAGAATACAACCCTTTCCAAGAAGTTGTAGATGAAGCCAAAGCCCTTGTGGAATGGGCATTGATCCGATCCTGCCTGGAAAAGCTTTGTTGTGGTGAGTATTACAAATGGTAATAGCCTTACACAAGCAGTTTGAAATGGTCTGTTTTGACACAGGTTCCCTTCTTCTTCTTACCTACACAAGAAACAATGGATCTGAAGATCTGAAAGATTTAGTTCTGTCAAGACAGTACCAGAGTTGTCTATGGGCATCCAAAGAATGGAGTAAATTTTCTCCTTCATGTTTGGGTTCAGGAAAGAAAACAGGGGGATGGATAGCTTAGCTCAAAGTAAACTGTGATAACACTTTAGGCATAAAAGGAGAATTAGTTCTCAAAGAAATCCCAGAGGTAGGGTTAACTCGTCATGACATCTTGCACCCAGATACCCCTGTTGCAGAGATCAGGGCAATCATTAATATGGTTTTCTGCAATAAGCATCTCAAGTCAGGCAGGTTACATGGTTCAAGTGGACCAAGTGTTGGCTTCTCTAACAAAAAAATGAGATCCTAAGGAGGGGCCTCTAGTTTCCTTGGAGGCCTCCTATGCAAAACATTTTTCAAAAACATACTGACAAACAACATTGAAAGAGGAGGATCCATGGGCAGAAATTCTGAAACAGCCGATAAATGAACCTTGATAGAAGAGTAAAAAAGATCATGGGATAGTAACTCACAGAACTACTGCAAAACCAGTGATCAACTAGCCCTGAATGGGTGCTGGTTATATTGTTGGAACCAAACAGCAAACAATTTTCTAGTAGTAGCTTTTCTTACCTCAGTTAGTACCTGGTGCACATCCTCATTAAAGAGGTAGCTAAAAGGAATTAAGATCCTATCATCCAGGCAATCAACTGAAGTTGACTGGTGCTGTGGTGCATCAAACATCCTTGTTCTTGTTTTAGTTGGTCCAGTCTGTCAGGAAGTTTGTGTAATTATCCCTGGCCATTTCCAGAAGAAGGGAAAACCACAGCTGACTGGGCCAGAAGGGAGTTACCACAATGTTCTTGGGGGATTTCTTCCGAATCTTCACAAGTACCACTGATATTAGTGGAAAGGGTGTAACGGTACACAGAACTGTTCGTGCCCAAAGAAAAGGTATTTGTAATTCAGGCCTTCTTGTATGGAGTCCTGGAACAGAATTTTACCAGCTGATTGTTCAGACAGGAGGCAAAAGGTCAACTTGAAGACTTTCCCACAGATGGATCAAATCTTGGAAGACCCCCTGATCTAACTGACATTCATGATGGTCTGCTCTGGTCCTGCTCAGCTCATCTACCACACAATTTTCTTCTGACTGAATGCCCGTAGAGTGAGATTGTGCTGTAAGGCTATAGCCCAAGCTAACATGGCAAATCTGCAAAGGAGGTAATGATGATGTTCCCCTTGCTTGTTGATGTACCACGACTATGGAATTGTCTGCAAACACTTTAAGAGATCCCGAGAACAGAAGATGGATCAGAGTTGAGTGCCTTGATCAAGGCAAGCATCTCCTTGCTATACATGTGCTAGTGTCTGCCCTTGATGTCTCACACTTCTTTGCACTTTTATAACTCCTGAAACTGCACTCCAAACAAAGTCTGAAGCATCTGTGGTGACTGACTGTTTGCAGCAGGGAGGGAGAAGGGAAGACCTGGATTTAAGCAAATCTATGGTCTCCACCAAAAGATTTCTGTTCTTACAGACCCTAACACTGGGATCTGAACAGATAAAGGGTGTTGATGCTGGGGCCAGAGATTTCAGATAACACTATTCTTCTCATGTGGAGTCTTGCCTAAAGCATCATGAGAATCACAGGTGCAGTGAGACCCAAAATCCTGAGGTACTCCTTGCACTAACCAACATCTGAGTGGAAAAATGGATCTAGACAAAGAGCTATTTTTTCTCCTGTGGAAGAAAATCTTTGAATTGTGGTGTCTGGTTGACATCCTAGGAACTTCCAGTAATCTAGAGAAAAAAAGTAAATCAAATGTTCTCAGAGCTGATTAAAATAAACAAAACACTGAAGGAGTACATCAACTCAAATAACAAAAGGCTGGAAAATGGAAGAAGTGTTAACAGATAAACCTGCAAAAATCAGAGGTCTAAATAAAAAAAAGCTGACCGAGTTGGAGCCTGCTCAAGAAGAGAGATTTAAAAAAATGGCAGAATAGTGGACAGAGCACATAAGGAAAACCTGAGATTTTCTGCTGTACCATAGAAACTGGAAGGAGCAGACTTAGTTTTATGAAAGCACAAATAATCAAGTGGATTGATATTCTACAGCAGTTGTTAAATGTAACAGCACATTGCGTGTATACTCCAAACCTGGTCAAGAGAAAGCACCCAAGACCTGTACTAGTAAAGATGCAACACAACCAGCAAGAGAGGATTCTGACAAAACTATGGCAGAAGAACAACGTACTAAAAGCTGGAGACAGATTGTTTGTGGAAAATGATTCCACACTGTACACCAGGCAAAAGAGAACAAATGTATTCCAGCAATCGGAATGTCAATAAGCAGGTGTGAGATTCAAGCTGCTGTATACAGCTATTTTCAGAATATTTTTTCTTGGATGGTCAAAATAATTTTTGATGCACAACATGCTAAGAAGGAAATACAAAGGTTTGCCCAACACAAAGTGAGCTATCAAATAGGAAGGGACTCTGCTTCTTATTCTTCTGATAATAAGGCTCATACAGAGACTGTGCCTGTGAAAGCCTTTGCAATGTTCCAAAGGAAAATGCTCGAGAAACAGAGAAAAGCATAGGAGTTGACTAGAAGAACCAGGAGTATGTTGAAAATATACCCGAGATTGGAGTTGGAAGTTGGAGATCAACAGGAAAAAAATCATCAACTCTGAAATTAATGAATAAATGTGGCATTACAAAGCATCAACCACATTTGTGAAATATAGCTGAACACGAAAAACTGGAAATATTAGATTTTTCTTGACTTGGTTAAACTTGTAGGCGACTCCAAAGCAAGTGCTCAACTTTATGTCATTAATGTTTGGAAGAACATTAAAGGGAAGGGTAAAGAAAAGACGTAACTGTAAGTATACAGTATTTTTATAAAATATTTATTAAATTATATTGCATGTTACATAGTAAAACATTATCAATTTTGTGTTATATGGATACTAAATTAAACAAGTGCCCCCTTTTCTTTTTTTTATTTAATGTTTAAAAAAAATCAATGCTCTGCAATGTAAAAAGAGAAGAAATACAGGACAAAAGCATATCTGAAGATAATAGGCTGTAATCTTGGATTGTTGAGGTGTGGGATGGCTTGTAAAAGTATACAGATCATGATACAAGTAAAACTAATATGCTTTTTCTTACTTTTGCATAGAAGAATGGCTGGATTAAGGCCCTTGGCTTGATCTAACAAGTTTTACAAGGAAGAAAGTAAATAAGAGAACACAGAATCTAATCAAATGTTTTCCTTTATCAAATAAATGTTCACAGTGCAACATGAGAAGTTTGTAACTGAAGGTGACTATGTATCCGATTCTTATGTTTCTATACAGAAAAGCTTATAAGAGGGCAATAAAAACAGAATAGTTTTTTTTCTTTCAAGGTTAAAAGATATTTTCTGAAAGCATTCAGGTTGTTTTCTACATCTGAGAGAGGAGTAGATACAACACACCAGCTAGCATGTAGTGTAAGTAGAAACACAGGCATTACCATCTAGCATGGATAACCTTAAATTATAGATCAATTAAAGCCTATGAGTATAGCTGTCAATCTGGGACAATTGTTCCTATTAGGAGGATTAAACTTCATTATTTAAAGTTGTACATAGTTTTGTCTGTATGTATGATGTTAATAGGTTATAGGGGTGTCCTGGAGGTGTGTTTGTTTTTTTGTTTGAGGGTTTTCATTAAAACAAACAAAAAAAAGTTTGGTAAGATGCGACATAGGTCCAAATGGACATGACAAGAAACAACTGTATAAAAGATCAACCTGCCAAATATTACCGCATGCAAGTAACACAAAAGCTGACATTAGGCATTAAAAAACTGCTATACACAATAAGTGGGAATAATAAGTTATATAATGACAATACTTTCCATATTATCTTGGAATGTGAACGGTCTCACAGGTAAATAAAAACAAGAAAGAATAGTGAATTATATTAAGAAATGCACTGTGCAAATAGCTATGCTACAGTAGACACATTTGGAAAGAATTGAACATGTGAATTTGATAAAGAATTTCAGGATAGCTATTCAGCAAAATATCTGGGACAAAGGAAAAGGGGAACACTTATATCAATTGCTAGTGGAGTTCTAATAATGATAGAAGGGGAAAAAGAGATAATAATGGTTGATTTATATTCCACTTAAAACTGCTACAATGAAGATTAAGAAAATTCTGGAAGAAATAATCAGCTTTAAGCAGGGAATATTACTTAAAAAGTTGGTGACTGGAATTTGATTTGCAACAATGAGGATGCATCTGTGGGCCTAGAAGGGACAATAAAATAACAAAGAGGATACATTTTTTAAGAAATTTATGAACATATTTGATATGGAAATGTGCAGCGGTTAGCATTGTTGCCTCACAGCAAGTGGTTCTCCTGTTTGATTCTCAACTGGGGTGCCTTCTGTGCAGTGCCTACATATTATCCCTGATTCATCTGACTGCTCCATTTTCCTCCCACATTCCAAAGACATGCAGCAGGTGGACTGGGCACTCAAAAGTGGCCCTAGATGTGAGTGTGCGTGAGTATGTGGTACAGCTGAATTACTCTGGCAAGGCTAGACAACCGGCAGTGTAAACCTTGGCTCTAGATGACTGTCACTGCTGAAGTGACACCCCAACCCCATGTTCAAAAATGGAAAAAGGGGTGGAGGATGGATGGACAGACATTAATTCAACAGCAGGAACTCAGATAAAGAATTTACATATTATTCCCTAAAGTGCAATAACTGGGCTAGGCTTGACAGAAATTATATTTCACAGGATCATGAACATTTAAATGAATGTTTTGATACACATCTAATAACTATTTCAGAACACACACCAATAACCAAGATAAAAATGCGGGAGTAGGATAAAATGAAAGTGGAGTTTAAAAATAAGGTAGAAATAAAAGAAAATAGATATGGTTAAGAAGGAACAAGAGGAAATGATAAAGGTTAAAGTACTGCAGAATAAGGGGAATCTAACATAACAAGAACAGGCACAACTGCACAATGCTAAAGATAAAATATGGGACTACCTGGATAATATGCATGATGTTGGAAAGATTGCTGTTAAGTGACTTATGTTTTGACAATAACTCCAGAGCACAAAAGCTTTCAGAATAATGACTTGGGTAACAGAAAGTAGAAAGGTTGTTCCAAGTTTAGGGAGCCTATAACAAAGAAAACAACTAGAGATCCTGTAGAGGTATTAGAAATATTTCTGAAATTTTATGAAAATCTGTATAAAGCAAGAGAATGTGGAAATCAAGAAAAGTACAAATGGAAATATTTATGGAAAAACTAAATATGTCAAGGACAGCGGTAGAAGAGGTTCAATTACTAACAAGATGGGAGGAGAGAATATATAAATGCTGATATATAACCAAACAGGAAAGTCTCCAGGAATAGATGGTATTCCTGTGGAAGTTAGGAAGCTAGGAAGGGAGAAAGTGATAAAGATCTATAAAGTTTTGTTTAATAGTATTTTAAAAGGAAGGGAAGCACCAACACCTTGAAATAAAACTGTGGTGGCTGAAATATCTAAACATGGTGAAAACCCATCAGTTCCAGCTTCATACAGGCCCATTTCGATTCTAAACCATTTTTATATCTATAATGGCTAAAAGAATGGCAAAGGTGTTTTCAAAAATCAATAGAAAAAAATCGATAGATATGAATCAATGTGAGTTGGTGGAGGGAAGGCAAACATTTGATAAGATTAATAGAACACGGAAGAACCAGAGGGAATCGGAATGTAAGAAAATGCCACTGCTGTTGGCGAGTCCTGATCAGAGAAAGCATTCCACAGAGTAAGCTGGGATTTTATGAGAAGAGCAACGGAAACATTTGCATTCCTTGACACAATAATGTTAATCAGAAGGATATATGGAGGATTGGAGGGAAAAACTGAAGTGGGGGGTTCCTCTCTCATAAGTTCTGTCTGAATAAAGGAACTAGGCAAGGGTGTGTGCTTTCCCCTTTTTGTGTTATATTTCAGAACCATTAGGAGAGAAAACAAGGAACTCAAAAATTCAAGGATTTGACCTGTATGGTAAATCAAGAAAGTTGTCTTTATTTGCAGATGACATTATTTTGTACCTGATAAAAACAGAAAAAGGACATCCCAGTGTTGTGGAACATTCCAAGACAGTTTCAAGTCTTTTTGGGATACAAATCTGATGAAGATAAAACAAAGGCTACAGTTGTAAACTATGTACCCACACACCAGTTGGTTCGGCAATACCCACATTTACACGAGCACGATAAAATGAAGTACTTAGCAGTATGGGTAAAAAAAGTTTCTGTTATGGCAGCTAAGGATATGTGGGAAGAGACTAAACAAAGAGAATACAAAAACTGAGGAAACTGGAAGCTGTTTTATGGATAGCAATAGCAACATACAAGCAGTGAATATATTTTTAATTACTTTGGCTTTATACACAGGTCAGGCATATTTTTATAACCAGAGAAGAAGTTGTGAACAGGAATTGGAGTTGAAGGATTTTACCTGTGAAGGGAAGACAGCAAGAGTCAAGTGGGATAAGTTGATCTTTCCAACAGAACAAGGTGGAATGGGATTACCTGATTTAAAGGGATATTTCAGAGATAAGACTCCTAAACATAGCACAAGCAGAAAGATATAATTCAAAGTGGAAAGGGATGATGATATAACAGGGGAAGCTCAACAAATACGGAGAGACTGGGATTTAGAATGCAAAGCCGTAAGGAGAAAAAGAATAGCTATACAGAATATTATATTCATAAAGTAGCAGAAAGTATTCTAAGAACTAAGACAATACGGGAATGGGGAAAGGAGATTCTGCCAACAGGGATGACAGTAACTAGGGGTACAGAGAATTAGGCAAGAGAAGACTGGAATTTACTGTATAAAAAAAAAAAAAAAAAAAAAAAAAACTGGCAAATGAACCAAGGTACTGGTATCAAATAATTAGACAGGGAAAGGTAAAAGAATGGGAAGAGGACAAGAACATATTTGGACTGCTGGCTGCAGAGTAGAGGCAAAGAGAAAGGAAAAATAAATTCCAAATGAAAGAGCAGAACTGGTAGAGTTTTTAGTTGACTCTAGAACAGACACTGCTGCTAAAGAGGGCTAATCAGTACAGCACATAAAATATTGCATAATAACTCTAGGAATCATTCAGAGGATGTAAGAAAGGATTGGAAATAGACTGGATATACATATGGCTTGCAAATATACAACAAAGTCTAGAATATTTAAGAGTTTTGCTTGGAAGTGCTACATATTTTATATCCCAAGCAACTCCAAATCATTTTTTTCTGAAGAAAGAGGCAATTGGGAACATTTTCTAGGAGTGTAATGAGTTGGCAGACTTTTAAAAATTTCCTACAGGCAACTGTCAGAAATAGATGAGCAAACTGGTTTAACTACAGAAATTATTTTTTTGAGCTTTGATACAGGATCTGAACAGCCTAAACATAGTAAGGCCTTGTTGAGTTTACAAAAGCAATTACTAGAAAATGGAAATCAAAGTCTACAATAACCGTATTACAAGTAGTGAATATAGTAAAAGACAAACAAACTGAAAGGGGGATCTTTAGAAAAGGGTAGGAACAAATTACTAGAAAAAATGGGAATTGTTGGAACAATTCAAGTTTAATATTTTAAGGAGGAATGAGGTTTAAGGGAAGGCAAAAATTGAGTGAGCTATGTAATGTTCAATTGGGAATGACTGTGCAGAAGACTGTATGTGATATATAATGTTTGTAACGGAGAATGCATCAGCAGGATGTTTTAATTTTTATTTATATAAATGTATGGACTGCCTACGTTGTAAGTGATAATTCAATAAAGAGGTTTAAAAAAAAAAAGACATCCAACTACTTTGCATGGCTTCCATGATACTGCCACCACCAGGAAGTATTGGCTGCTATAGACTGCGCACAAGTGGCAATAAAAGTACCACTGGTGTCTTTGGACTGTGTTATGTCATAAGAAGGTTTACCACTATATCAGCCAGAAAGCAGTGTACAACACACAGTAGTTGATAACCAATGTGTCAGCAGCATAGCCTGGCAGTGTTCTAGATGCTCACATCTAGCACGCAATGTGCATCAGCACTTGCTGCGTAGTGAAATCTCAAAAAGCCACCTAGCTAACACATGCAGGTACTACAGTAATATAAAATATATAGCCTCGAAGACAGTATGGACACATCTCACTCCACACATTCTTATTGTGTTTCAAGTAATGCAGGATACTCACTGCAGCCCCGGTTGATGAAGTCCACATTGAACACACACAGCATGATCACACTACAGCTCATCACAAACAATGTGCAAGCCAGAAACATTATAGTGTACTTGTTCAGTCTGTTGAAGGCTTGCTTCTGCAGGCTAGATATGCCTGGGGAGGCACTGTAGGCATCATGCCCCTGCCACAGCATGCAAGAGGCTTGTAGCATGCTGCTTGTTATATAATTATTACTAATAAGCATTCGGATCAGTAATCTGTTGGGAACCTTCAGACCAGTTACAGCAATCCCTGTAGCAGCCAGCACACCAAATTCATCCAGTGATGACACTGAGGCAGAGACACTCAACCCATAGAGCGATGGCTACAATATATGGCAGCATCGAGTTCAGTTCTACAGGTCTTCATGAATTCAGTGTCTCACAGAAAAGACAATGTATACAGTGCAAGTTAAAAGCCATGCTAGACAAGGCATGACTGAGTCACACTGTACATTCAACATCTATATAAACACACAGGAGAGAAGGTGGGGGTGGGTCACAGTTACAATCATTTGCAGAGGTGCTAAGCAATACAGTGACATATGGCTGCATGTCACAGCAGGTGGAGAGAGGGGTCTCACTGTGCAGGGTATTCAGCATTATAGACAATGCTGTCCTGAGAGTAGAAGAGGCAGCCACTATTTTGCTGTGATCTAAGGTCACTGCCCTGGTTTAATGTGACAAGACTGCAACACCCTACCCCCATCCCCCGTAACAGGGATCTTGTGCTACAGCAGGAAACTAGACCTAAATGGGATCTGCTGGTGAGGTGTCCAGCCCCTGCAAACTGACAATCATCACTACCCATAAAGTAGGAGTTTGAAAATGTGATACTTCTGGATTCAGAAGTGCAGACTATGTATCCTATGATGGCCTGCCAGCACAACCACCCAGTGTATACACCCACACCAGACCTAGGAAAACATTGCTGGGCAAGGCAGTGATGGTGGCACTTATCTACCCAAAGAAGCAGGTATGGCAACAATGTCCACCATAGTTCTCAAAGGACCCAGTGTAACACTGACATGGGACTTCAGGGTATCACCAAAGCACTAGCAGTGCTGGGTGACATCCTCAAAGAAGCTGTGCACCACACCAATCATCTCCGTGTCAACTTGGGTAGCAATCTTGCAAATCTATTTAACCCTAGCACTACCTGCATATTTGGAGCTGGCTGTGAAATGTGATGGCACCAGGCTGCCATACAGTTGGCTTACCAGCATCAGATAAAGTGCACTCCTCTGCAGCTACAACTACAGGAGAGCAGTGCAGATACTTTCAGTCACAGTGAAGCCCCTCTCCCTAATAGGATAGTCATCAGACATACTGTACAGCCTCTGGGTCAGATGTGGGTGACCACACAGGAGGTAGACTGAATAAATCAGACGGAAAACAGGCACTGTCAATCTGTGTTTCTCCATTACGGATATACCCTGAAAAGGTGCAGACATCAGCCTGCTGTCATGACTCAACCTGTACAACTATCACTCTAGCAGTGGAGAGACCTGAAAATACACACGAAAGACAGAACAGACTGAATCTGAATGTACCATGCTAGGTACAAGGCTTTGTGTTGCATTTTCTGGACCACTGCTGGCATGTGCAACTACAGAATAAACACGCATCTATACTTCTATTCCTATGTAAATGCCTAACTGACATACCTCTGGAAAATGCACGCAGTGGTATTTGTGACCTGCTTACTCCCTGAAGGTAAGAAGAGACTGTATGCATAGTCAGTTTGACTACTAACCTAGCATATTTCCCTCTGAGACACTTGAAGGTTGCACACTACTGAAACTATGCCCACTTTTCCAAGTATGAAACATGGAACTTCATCTCCAAGCAACGGGCTTGTTAGCTAGCCTTGCAGAGAGAGTTGGTACCCCCTCCAGTAACAGATTTGTCTGTCACTATACTGTGTGTCTTCATGAAGGCCCACCTGGTGATTCACTTCCAGCATTGCTGTGTTCGATTCCAATCATTAAAACAAAGGTCATGGGTCAATACCTCACAGATGTGGTCCCAAAGAGGCCGGTGGATACCCAGTCTCCCCAACAGACAGCACCCATGGATCCTGAGTGTATGTAGCAGGATGTCATTTTCTCTTTTCTGATGATGTCCAACCTCTGCTGCCCACCTCCTCCTGAGAAAATGATGAAATCCATGAAAATACACGATACAACTGTAGAGTGGTAGGCTACCAATTATCAGTCAGCTGATGCAAGTATAAACATATGGGTTTGAACAGAGAAAGAAGTACACACTGCTGAGTTATCACTGGCAGCCATACAGATATGCTGTGCCATTGACAGCGATACCACAGACCTTATAGTTTGTCCCTACTATTGGTCTGTGGTATCCCAGATATATATATATATATATATCTGGGATGGATGCTCCACTAGAGGCCCAAATATAGGTGTTAAGTACGCTTCACAGACATCATGAGTAGGGGCACCTAGGGGGTCAAAAGGGACAGTGGGCTACAAGGCTACGATGCTGAGGCTACAAATGGGAAGGCCCACTACAGGTGTTCCAACAATATGTGCACACATTACGTCTGTGTCTAAAATACAGAACAGTATAAGCAAAAGCAGTGCAAACAAAGTCTGCTTTCTCACAGGTGAAGCCTGGTTACACAGTTACATATATTATGTAGGTTGCAGATTATGTAAATTGCAGATGATATAGTATAACTTGTCTATATACCTGCACGCTGTTCCAAGACAAGGATTCCCGTGTACAGCACGCTGGAGAAATACATCTTAACATAGTACTGTAGAACACTGTGCATTTCTTCATGGATATGATATTTTTAAACTCTGTATCTCTATTGCCAGAAACATGCCTCAAATTGCTGTACTGATGCTACCACTCCTCCGCTGATGGGCGGATTGGCATTTAAAATGGCAGCATATTTATTAAAGCTGCAAATATTTAGCAGCTTGTTTGATGCATGTTCAAATGAGGGTAGGATCCACGCATGTATTCAACACTGTATTTCAATGAAGTGCACAGTATTCATGACAAGCAGCTAGACATCAACTCATGCCACCAATATGCCACTGCCGAGGGCCTGTGCATAATGTCTGCACATGTGCATGCACTGAAGAAGCACTTGGCTAAGCTGGCTACAATGTAGAAATCATTTCTTCAGCATAAAACATAGTACCGTTTTGTTTCAAAGAATGATTGCGGCAATGGCTACTAATGATACTACTGAAAAGTGCTTGGCTGAAGAATTAAGGAGAGCAAAATATGTTTTATTTTTTTTCTCCTACAAGGATAGCAGCTATTATGACCCTGTGTGGGTCCATTTATGGTAGTGGATACCTATTTTAACCTGCTCAAGTTGCTGACCGAGACTACCAGCACTGATGCTGCCATCCTAAAGATTGTCAGCAGTGGAAATCAGATGTTAGGCATTCAAGCACAAAGTATGTAAAGGCTTTTCAGCATACATACATTGCAAGGTACAGTTATGAGCACAGAGCTACTGGAAAATCAGCTTTTACTTTATAAGTATTAATTCCAGCAGTGCCCAGACTATTTTACTCATGCCAGATGCACTGATTTATTAAGAATGTGGAATATTTTGTTTTGAAAACAGTAAATTATACCCTGACTCAAGTAAATACATGACTATAAAATGAGTACATTCCTTGTATTCATGAATGGGAGCAGTAGCATAAAGAAACATAAGCCTTTGAGCTCCTACATGTCAGTTTGTGGGCAGCAAGGGTATAATTCAGCAAGCATAATTTTGTGTAATTTGTAAAATCAGAGTGCTTAAGTATATTATATTACATGCCGGTATGTGCATGTTTGCGTGTGTGTGTGTATGTACATATATATATATATATATATATATATATATATATATATATATATATATTTACATACATACATGCACACACACACACATGTATATATACATATACAATATCTATATATACACATACATCTATATAGTTGCCAAATCTCTTAAACTTCACCCAACTAACAGCTGCCCATTCCGTGTTATACCAACCTGACAAATGTCCATCTCTCCAACAACTACTACAACCACAGATCAGTATTAGAATCTTGAGATCTTCTAACAAATTTCTACTAAATGTTACAAACATCAAACAGCTTTGTTGACTCACTCTACTCTAATCACATCGCTAAGATATGGAAAAATATACTTCAGGAAATCATAACTACTACCAACATCTTTAAATTCAAACAATTCCTTAAAGCCTACCTATCCAACTCATGGCTTTGCTCTTATAGTAATCCTAGTTGACTTCACCCCTCACATTTTCTCCTCTCTCTTCATTACATGCTACTAACACTGACACAAATGCACAACCTTTTTACAACTCCACTACCTGCTCTTCTCAAATCCCACTTTATTATCCTTTTTACTCTCTCAACTTAATATACATCATTTCACTAACATCACTCTTAACTTTATTGTTTATTTTCTCTCTCACGTGCATCCTTATCAAGTACTCTCAGTCTTGCTTCTTCCACAATCCTGTCACTTACACCTCAATCTTTGTTAATTATTTAGTGATCACTGTTTTTTACGGACACTTTCTCAATACCATATGATGTAAATAAGATTTTCCCCCAGAAAACAATACTTGCTAATGATTTAGCTTGTCTCAATTTTTCATATGACAGGCTGTCTCATATAATTGTATATAACTACTGTGGTTGTGCACTATGTTATTGTTATTTTTGTTGTTATTGCACTAATTCACTACTTTGTAAAATGTTAAGTTAATGTTCTTTTGTTTGTTATGTGGAGCTTTTCTCCCCAGGCCTCTGCTGAAAATGGACTACACGTCCAGTCGGACCTTCCCAGTAAACAAATGTCAAATAAAATAAATATATGCAAGGGTCTCGTCTCATCAGCTCAGCAGGAGATAATTTTCCCATGCTCTTAACTCCTTCCTGCCTTTTACCCATAATGCTTGGCAAAGCTCCTAGGTTCTCCAAATCTCTATCATGCCTCTGAAAAGCACAGCATTTGCATATAAAAACATCCATACAGCCAGAAAAAGATATTCAGAAACCTAATACACCTATGGCTGAGGAACGTGGGTGTGCATGCTGTAAAATATGGATGCAGATCTAACAATATGGTACATGCATAACTTCTACACAGGACAATTCCAAACATATTCTTCAACCTTCAGGACAGAATCCCCAGCTGAGCCCTTTGGGTGGTATCAGAACAGTACAACTTTTATGAGTGTGGCCCAGAAGAAAACCCGCATCCTCCAGATCACATCCAGCTTAGTGTTTTGCAAATTATGCAAAGACCACCACATCAGAAGTACAGAAAATCTAATCCATGGATGTATTTACAAAGTAAGCCTAACAGGTGCCAAACTGCCTTAACTAAATGTGCTGCAGATGCAGCAGCCATACCTCTCAACTGCTGGGATTTGAGCACAGAACTATGATTTAGCCCCTCAGGTTCAGCCTTGCTCCTTCTAGATTTACTGATGCTCCTCAAAGTTAGACCTGTTTGTGGATGCATGCCTTTTTAATTAAATAAAGCCTATACAGAAATATCCTGCTACTAATTATATAGAGTTTAGTCTATAAAAAACTTACATTGTGAAAAATACGAAAATGCTCCTCTTTCTCACCCTCTGTTAAGATTTTTGAAAGGCTAGTGCTATGATTTTCAATGTTCTGAGGTGGAGAGGTATGGAGCAGGCAATTCTCCAATATACTTTGAATAGCAAACCTTAATACACTCTGCAAGTTAACTAGACATTGTGACCTTGGAACACAAGATTGTGGGAGCATAGGAAACAAAGAGCTGATAATAATTTTCGTATTAACCTAGATTCCACCCAGATTAAATCTTAGCTGCCTTTGGACACCCATGATACACACAAGGTACTCTCTTCTGTTAGGAGGCTCTAAAAATATAGGCAGATTTCCAAACTGTTTTATAATAGCTTCCATGTCTCTATGTGAAAAAGGTGTGACAGAAAGGAATAACACCATATCCCTATGAAAAGAGAGTTAAGTAGGACGGTCACTCATTGTGTAATTCTGAAGACTTCCTACTTGAGGTGTGTGCCACTAAAGAGACTTTTCCAATACAAAAACTCAAGTCCATTCTGGAAGCTTGTTTTCAATGGGGTAAATTTAGAGTTCATCTGGGATTACTAGGCCAATGTCCCTAAAAGGGCCTTTTTGAGCCTAGTCATGGTTCCCAGATGTTTTGGACATGTTATAATACCACTCATTTTATGAGGGGTAAAACTTGAGCTACAGTGGTAGAGCATTTGCATGCCTCTACTTGGGACACAGTTGAAAGACCATGGGTAAATTTACAATTTCCCCAACTACTAATCTAAATTGTGCTTGAACAAGTGTAGGGTAGAACTCCGATTCATAAGGATATAAAGCCTATTTACGAGAAGGGTTCTCCGAGACAAATACCTGCCCTCCAACAAGTTATTTATGTTGCAGAGGAGGTTTAAGTCCCTAGACTGAGTATTTCTGATGTTATTTGTTTTGTGGATGTGCAGCAGGTCCAAAAGGGTTGTATCATTGTTAAAACTTTTGAAATTTGCCTGAACACAAGCCTTGCATTTGTGCAGATTTGCAGTCAGTTTACCAGAGCTGCTCAACGTTTGGCAACTTTAGCCAGAGGTCTCAAGTGCATCTGCAGTGAAATCCAAGGCATCCACTGAAAAATACTGAAATACTAGTGTATTTTAAGCCAGCACTACACTTTATTAATTATATTTAATTGAATTACTGCTTCATTTTTGCTGTTTGTGACCAAGTCCAGCTAGTCCACTTCCTTCCCAAATACCACATTCAGAAGAATCCTGCCACAATAGACGGGCAGTTTCCCATCATTTCTCTTGCCATCATGATTGATATGGGCATCTTGAGGCAATGTAGCAATTGCTTCATGTATACTGACAACAATTTACTCCTAAAGCAAACTATCACCCTATGTGAGAGATGAAATACACAGTGAAACTGGAGTCAATTCTCTCATGTAAATACAAACCAGACATCAAACAGGTTGTCAGCACACACGCTTCACCTCTCACAGAAACCTCATCATCTCTCACAAAATTGCCTCATGTACACAGACAACCCTCTCCTCCTCCCACAAAACACAAATACATGCGAGAGATGCAACTATACGGCCAAACTGGAGGCTGAGCTCTCTCAACATAGGACTGGCAAGACCAGTCAGGAGGAGAAGGTTACCACACACACTATAGACCCAGTCTCACATAGTACCATTACAACCTCAAATCATACACATAAACACACAAAGACATACTCGGAGGCTCTGATCAAAAATCTACCAAAACAGCAGAGGCCACCAAAGCAGACACCCAAACAACCACCACCTCAGAACACAACACCTGCAACACATAGACCTCACAGTCAGAGTGTCAAACAGTCACAGCCCTTAAGGCCAAACACAATGCCTGACACACTAGTCATTGGTGACTCCATAGTCAGACACACTGACGTCCCGCTCACCAGACTGAGTAAGGAGAAGGTCACAGTAAGCTGTCGGGCGCTAGAATCCGCCACATAACGCAAGCACTCAGGTCTCTCAACAGCAGGTACAAATATGACTCAGTCATTGTCCACGCTGGTGTAAACGACCTGAGACGTACCTCCTTGGACTACATGAAAAGAGACATTGAGGAGCTCTCTGATTATGTAGCCCAGGCAGGTATGACCCTGACCTTGAGCAGTATCCTACCTTCACCAAGAATGATGCCACAATACAGAGATAAGATGATCAGCTTTAACAATTGGCTTAAACACTGGTGTCATTCAAAGGGGATCCAGTATCTGTCTGCCTGGGATGACATGCTGGACAAGCCACGCTGCTTCAAGGGATGGCTTGCACCTGTCACCCTGGGATTCCGGATATTGGCAAAGGCTCTTGCCACCCCATAGTGCCTTTTTAGGCAAGGCTCAAATTCTAAACCTACCACCCTAGAACACAAAAAGGAAAAAACTAAGGGTAATGCTGCTCAATGCCAGAAGTCTAAATCTCAAAATGAACGCACTCGAGGCCCTTCTCAGTATGGAGAACATCGATGTCTGTGCTGTGACAGAAACCTGGTTCAAGGCTCCTGAGAGCACCCCAGCGATATCAGGTTTTACCTCATATCATGCGTTCCGCCCCAAAATCCGGACAATACCAAGAAAGGAGGGGGGGTATCCATATTCATCAAGGACACCCACACCTCAAGACTGGTGGCAATGCATGATGCATCGGAGACCATCCAGGTGCAATTAACCATAGGCAAGACTGCTCTGCAAATTGTAGCATGTTACAGGCCACCCTCACAAACTCAGGAACCTCACATGGCCTTCCTGAAAACACTAGAGCGGATAAATGTATCACCAAACACCATCATACTAGGTGACTTCAATTACCCTAATATAGACTGGGAACACTACTCAAGCCCAAACACCCTAGCCCAAAAGTTCCTGGAATTCATAAACTCAAATGCCATGGAACAACTAGTCACCATCCCCACAAGAGGAGATAACATACTTGATCTCATCATCACGAACATGGGAGCACAATGTTCAACACCGGAAGTATACCCCTCACTGGTGAGATCAGATCACAAACTAATCTCGCTGGAGGTCTTCATCCCACCCCCACCTGAAATAAAAAAGACCACAGTAAAGAACTTCTCAAAAGCCGACTTCACACTTCTAAAGACTAGTGTGGTCTCCTTTAAGGCCCCCGAGCAGTGGAAAACAGTACTCAAGCCGCTGAATCACTTACAAATGCCTTCTACCAGCACCTGCAGGACTGCATGGATAAGGCAATCCCAAGCAAAACAAAGACTCTTTGTACCAAAGGCAAGCGCCCAGTCTGGTGGACCCCAGCCATAAATAAACTCTACAACAAAAGGAGGAAGCTACTACAAGATAGAGCAAAATCCTTAAAAGGTAAGACACCCTTGATCACTATAAGTAAAAAGCTAAGAGCTCTCATAAAATCATCCAAAGCAAATTTCGAGAGAAAAATAGCTAAAGACTCAAAAGACAATCATAAGGCCTTCTTTAGCTATGTTAGAAACCTAGGAGGAAACTCCCAGATATGCTCAGAACTAGTTCAAAATGATGTGAAGATTACTGATCCTACAGACATTGCCAACATACTGGCTGACAGGTTCAGTGCAAACTTCTCCCCTCCCCAAAAGGAGAGATATCTATACCAAACGATTTCAGCCCCCAAACATCTCCAGCGCCCAAGTGAGAACTGCTCTCTCCAAAGCAAAAACACAGCATCCATGGGACCTGATGGTGTCCCCGGCTGTGTGCTCCACGAACTCAATGAGGAATTAAACCCACAGCTAGGACAGCTGTTTAATCAAAGTCTTACCTCTGGATACGCACCCAGGAGTGGCGCACTGCAACTGTGGTCCCACTTCACAAAGGCGGTGCCTCCACCGACCCTGGAAATTACCGCCCATTAGCTTGACAAGCCTTATCTGCAAAGCCATGGAGAGGATCATAATGGACCTCATAAATAAAGACATAGGGAATTTGCAGACTTTGGATCCAACCCAGTTTGGCTTTGTCAAAGGCAGATCATGCCTTTTAAACTTGGTTGACTTTTTCAAACAGTCACCAAAGCCATTGATGAGGGAAAGGCAGTCCATACAGCCTACCTCGATCTGGCTAAGGCCTTCGATACAATACCCCACTCGGGTATCATTGAAAAACTCATCAGCTTAAATGTTAACCCATACATCACAAGATGGGTTGCAAACTGGCTGAGTGACAGAACCCACAGGGTCAGAGTTGCTGGCGCCATGTCAGACTCAAAGCCTGTCACAAGTGGTGTCCCACAGGGCTCAGTCCTGGGCCCACTCTTGTTTGGCATCTACTTTTCCAAGTAAAAGCAAACATAGGAGGGTTATGGCTGACAAAGTTTGCAGATGACTGCAAACTGGGCCATAGTAGAAAACACATCTGACACAGATATCCTTCAGAAGGGTCTCACAGAAACGGATAACTGGTGCCAGAGCCACGGCCTAAAGTTAAATGCCAAAAATGCATAGTCATACCCTTCGGGAAAAACAAGGTTACCCCTAGCTACCAAATAGGTGGCAATCCACTGAGCACAGAAGAAGTTATCAGGGACCTGGGGACCCAGGTTGATAGTAGTCTGTCATTCGACACCCATGTAGCTAAAGTAGTTAGGAAGACCTTCTACATTGCCC
Organism: Protopterus annectens; assembly: GCF_019279795.1. Lineage (NCBI taxonomy): Eukaryota > Metazoa > Chordata > Ceratodontiformes > Protopteridae > Protopterus > Protopterus annectens. Next base: position 278,247,563 of record NC_056728.1, read on the forward strand.
ACCTTATCATGAAGGGATTCTCATCTAGATCAAGGGAGGTCATAGTCTCCCTTTACTCATCACTCATCAGACCAATGATTGAGTACAATGCCCCATTCGGAATGTATCTGACCCGACACTTGCAGCAGCTGGAGAGGCCACAAAAGTTCCTCACCAAAAGGATAAAGGGTCTCAAAAATATGTCCTATGCTGCCCGACTGAAAGAACTCCAGCTCTATTCAGTCGCCACCGCTTGCTCAGAGGTGACCTTTGCCTAACATACAAGGCCATGTCAAACCCAGATTTGATGAATATGCTTCACCTCAAAAAATCTAGATCCATCAGAGCCACAAGGGCGGGAGACTTAAACCTCGACACGGCTATTAATAGGACGTGCTGGAGGGATAGATTCATCACCCAAAGACTCCCTATGCTGTGGAACAAAATCCTGGTACATGTGAGGCAGAGCACCTCGCTGGCCTTGTTCAAGAGAAATCTTGACCAATGGATGGGAGATCGCAGATATACCCCAGGGATTACCTCAGTGTCACTGCTCGACAGAGGCACAGCAAAATAATGGGTATAGTTCCCCATACTAAAGGGGTGGCGTAAGCCACAAAACGATGGGCTAGGCTTGTAAATGCCCTTGGGCAGATAGCCTAGTATGAACCTATGAACCTATGAACCTAAAAAGTTAATTCAGAACACAAACCCACATATGCGGAGGTACTCACTCAAAGCCTACCAAAAGAACAGAGACCTCCCAAATGCACACCACCCACACTCACCACTATGCAAAAAGAAACCACTACACATAACACACACACCTATGTCTCAACAAATAAGCCCCTAAGGCAAAACACATCAAATGTCTTGGTCATAAGCAACTCCAGTGAGACACACAAACATCCTTCTCACCAGAATGGACAAGGAGAAGGCCACAGTCAGCTATCAGGTGCCAGGATCTGACAAATCACGCATGCACTCAAGTCACTCAACAACAAGTACCGTTATGACTCTGTCACAGTTTATGTTGGAGTGAATGACCCGAGACGTACCTCTCTGGACTATATGAAGAGAGACATGACAGAACTCTGTGTGTGTCCCAGAGAGGCAAATCCCTAGCCCTAAGCAGCATTCTACCTTCACCAAGGCTGATGCCACAACATAAACAAAAAATATTGACTTCAACAATTAGCTCAGCTTCTGGTGTTAGTCCAGGGGGAATCCAGTATCTCTCGGTCAGCCTGGGAGGATATGGGAGACGGACCTTGCTGCTTTGCTAGAGATGGTTTTTGCACCTGTCTCCCCTAGGCTTTAGGATACTGGCAAAAGCTCTTGCCTCCCCAATAGTGACTTTTTTAGGTAATGCCAAAACAACAAAATTTTCCAATGTAACAAAATCTAACTGAGACAAACTCAGGGTCATGCTGCTTAATGCCAGGAGTTTAAACATGAAACTGCACTCCCTGGAAGCACTCCTTACCTTCGAGGAAGCTGACATCTGTGCAGTTACTGAGACATAGTTCATGGCCACTAAGAGCCGTGCAAGGTTACAATGCCTTCCACACATTCAGACCTCAAAATGAGCAAGAAGGAACCAGATTGGTTTTAATGAAGATGGATACACCTCCACCTAACACACTTCAAAACTGGTCAAATACCATGACTCTCTTGAACTACTCCATGTCTAATTAACTATTGGGAAAGTACCATACCACATCATTGGTAGTAATAGATCCCCCACCATGAACCAGGATACGTACACAGCCTACCTCAATTTACTGGAATCCCTCACCATACAGCCCAACACCCTAGTTAAGGGAGATTTCAACTATGCTTCCATAGACTGGGAACCATACACAAGAAAAAACACGCTCACCCAGAGTTTCCTGGACTTTGTTAACACAAATGCTCTGGAACAGATAGTCTGCACCCCCACTAGGGCCTCTAATGTTCTGGACATAGCACTCACCAACATGGGGGGGGGGTCACTGTACTTCCCCATGTATTATGCCCTCCCTAGCTAGGTCAGACCACAAATCAGTCTTATTTGAAGTAACTACTCATAGGAACAAAAATTAAAAAAAAAAAAAAACACTTTACCAACGGTAACTACAGCCTACTAAGCATTGGTATAAAAAGCTTCATACCACCCGCAATCACAGACATCAATGATCACCATGCAGAAGTGTTGGCAAATGCCCTGTACAAACACTTAAACCACTGCATAAACTCTGCATTACCCGACCAGATCAAAACCAGTTCTTCCTGTATAAACAAGCCACCGTGGTGGACTTCAAACTATAAACAAATTATATAACAAGAGGAAGAAACTGTTGTCCAAAACAAGAAGGATATCACTCTGCAGAGTAAGAGTTCCCTCCTCAGCCTAAACAAAAAAAATCACTCTTGTAAAGTCTTCTAAAGCAATTATGAAACAAAAATCGCATCCCTAGCCAAGGATAATCATAGGGCATTCTTTAACTACGTCCAAAGTCTAAAAGGGAATGCCCAGCTATATGCCAAACTGGTTGTAGATGGAATCGGAGAAAAACTAGAAAAAAACTCCAACTTAGGGAATGCTAAAAAAGATTGAATTTATTGAAAAGCTTTCAGAAAACCCTTTCCTCGGTGCTAATACATCATAAATAAATATCTACTTTATATGAGAAAAATAAAAAAAAAAAAAAAATCACATGGTCACAGACAACTAATAGAAAAACTCATACAATTATATACTTATACAATTATTACGAAAGTTTTTTTTTAAAGAAATTTCTTAAGCCACTGACATAAAACATTCAGATAAGACTAAATGCTTTAAAAAAAAAACACTACCAACATAATTGAATCTGTTTCTTGATGATGGGCTTTATGCTGACTGCACTATTTAATCCTAATTTTGAGTCAACCCTTAGGCTTATAATCCAACTTTATTCCTTATTCGCTAAAAAGTTATTTATATCTCCACCACTAATTTGCTTATATATCACTTCAATTACCCTAAACCTAAACTCATTACTTAAATCAGTGTCCATAATATGTTTACTCAAAGCATTTGTCAAATGGAATCACTCATACTATACCAGAAAATATCACCAACCTGCTAGCGGACAGATTCAGCGCAAACTTCACCCCTCTATCCACACCTACCACATTCTAAAGCATACCCGACACCAGCCCACTGCCTAGTATCTCTAGGTCATATTTATGCTTGCCAAGGCCAAAAACACAGCCTCAATGGGACCAGATAGTATTCCAGATTGTTTACTAAATGATCTAAAATAAGACCTAGCAGACCCACTTGGCGTTCTCTTTAATCATAGCCCGAGAACTAGAGATGTTCCTACAGAATGGAGAACAGTAATTCCCCTGCACAAAGAGGGCCATCAACTGATCCTGGGAACTACAGACCCATAAGTCTAACCACCTTCATCTGCAAGGTCATGGAAAGAATTCTCATGGACCTTAATCAACAAAGACATAGGCAACTTCCTAACACTGGACCCAACCCAGTTTGGCTTTGTTAAGATTAGATCATGCTTATTAAACCTGGTAGACGTCTTTGAGAATGTCACCAAGGACAAAGGTAAGACAGTGCACAATTCCCCACTCTGGCATCACCGAGAATCTCTCCCAGATAGGCATTAAACCCTTATGTTACTAGATGGGTAGCTAACTGGCTCACCAACAGCACACACACACAGTCAAAATTGGTGACTCCACCTCCACCAATAGAACTCCAGGCCAAAGCAGACAGCCTTTGGCTTACCAAGTTCGCTAACAATTACAAACAGAGAGCAATCAGAGAATCCTCCAACAATACCAACATGTTACAAGAAGGGCTAACACAAACAAATGACTTGATGCCAAAGCCACGGTCTAAAACTAAATCCAAAAAAGCATTATTATTCCCTTTGGCAAAATGGAATTCCTTATAGATTACAATATTGACAGCACCCCCATGAGTTCTAACCCAGAGGACCGAGACTTGGGAACACATGTTGATAGCAATCTGAACTTTGATCACCAAGTTTCCACAGTGGTAAGGAAAGTCTTCTATGTAGTACACCTCATTAACAAGGGCACAGCATCCTGGTCAAGGCATGTTATACCTCCACTGTACTAGACCCTCATCAGACCACTAATAGAGCAGAGTATAATTCACCCTTTTGCATGTACCTCACCAGATACCTGAAGCAGCTGGAAAGACCTCAGAGGTTTCTCGCTAAAAAAATACAGGGACTCCACACCATGACCCAAGTGGATAGGCTGAAAGCCCTGTCACTTTTCTCTGTATCTTATAGGCTGCTGAGAGGTGACTTGTGTCTGGCCTATAGAGCAATCTCCAACCTTGCCCTAATGGAAATGCTGCACATCCACAAGTCAAATGACACAAAAGTCACTCGCTCTAGGGACCTCAACCTAGCTTGTGATATTAACAGAACATGCTGGAGAGACAGCTGTCTCCCAGAGACTGCTGCTTCTCTGGAATAGACTTCCTATTCAAGTAAAATAGAGCTCCTTACTGACCTAATTCAAACGCAGCCTAGATAACTGGATGGGAGACCACAAATTCGCCCCTGGGATGTCACCCATGTCCCTCATGGACAGGGGTAGCTGGGGTTGATCACAGACCTGCGCCGTTCATAAATTCTTTATGCGAACTACCCAAAAAGAACAAATGGGGTTACTTGGGATTAACATAGCTAGGCTTGTAAAGGCTTTAGTGCCACTAGCCTACTAACTGCCTATGAACCTATCAGAGGTGTATATAAAAAATTTTCTTAAAAGGGCAATCATTTCTGTTTGGAAGGTTTTAACACTGAGGACATTTGCCAGAAATGAAGCTAGAAGCAGACTACTGCTCCCGTGAAACCTCAGAGCTGCTTCTTTGCAAGGTGACAAGAAAATACTAAAGTTTGCCTCACTCTGAATGCTTATTTTCCTCCACTGGGCTGCCCAATCAGCAGTCAGACTGGAATCACATAATCAATAGGCTGTATATAACAGACGGAAGAAAATCATGGCAAAATTTAGGAGGTATAGCATCCATCAGGATAAAAACACACTCAAACTAAAACTCGGAGGACATAAAGTCTACCAAAGCCAAATTTGAGGTAAATTTGGACTTCCAGGCCAAGGACAACCATAAGGCATTCTTTACCTATGTCCACAACCTCAAAGGCAGTATACAATTGTGTGCAGAACATGCTGTTAAATGGAACCACCTATACTGATCTAGAAGATATAGGAGGCCTAAACATTAAGCACCAATTTTACCCTCTTCCCCTCAACCACCCCCTCAGGAAATACCTTCAAATACAGCTTCTCTCTACTATCACTATGGAACATGCCCTTTTAATGCTCTCTCCAAGGCCAAGAACACTGCATCAATGGGCCCAGACAATATCTCAAGATGCCTTCTAAATAGCATGAAACATGACTTATCAGGCCGGCTAGAATTGCTATTTAATTGCAGCCACCAAATAGGCTTTGTGCCTCATAAATGGAGAACAGCAACAGTTATCTCTCTGTACAAAGGTAGGCCATCTAAAAGACCCTGGAAACTACAGGCCCATAAGTATCAGTAGTCTCATTTGCAAAGCCATGAAAAGAATTATCACAGATATTTTCAATAATGACCCAGGAAGCCTCCAGACACTGGACCCAACCCAATTTGGTTTATTCAAGGACAAGTCATGCCTACTCAACCTGGTGGACTTCTTTGAGAAGGTCACCAAAGCAACAGAGAAAGGCAAAATGGTTTACACTGCCTACCTTGACCTAGTCAAGGCATTTGACACAATACCCCACTCGGGCATTGTTGACAGACACAAGAGGTTAGATATAAATCCTTATGTCAACCAGTGGATAGTCAGCTGGCTCACAGACAGGACCCAGGAAGTTAGAAGTGGGGAGTCCACCTCTACAAAGAGCCCAGTAACAAGCAGAGTCTCTCGGAGAGTGGTCCTGGGAAGACATCTTGTTGGCAATTACTTCTCTGAAGTCATGGTCAAGATCAATGGCCTCTGGCTGACTAAATTTGCAGATGACTGCAAATTAGAGTTGACCCAGTAGTCAGGGACTTGGGAGACACACAGGCAGTAATCTAATATTTGACAATCACGTGTCTACAGTAGTAAGAAAATCATTCTATGTTGTGCAACTTAAAAACAAACGTATGGCATCTAGGACCAAGGAGGTAATTTAGCATTCACCAGACATATTACTGTGTAAAATGTCCCCTTTGGTATGTACCTGACTAGGCACATCCACCAACTGGAACATTAACAGGGGTTCCTCGCTAAAAGAATACAGGGCATAAGTAATATGCTCTATGTAGACCAGCTCAAGGCCCTGTCTCTGTATTGTGTCTCCTATAGGCTGTTGAGGGGAGATTTATGTCTGGCATACAAAATATTGTCAGACCCCATCCTGATGGACCTCCTGCATATCCAATATAAATAGGACCTGCTGGAGACACGGGTACATATCCCAGAGACTACCCCTTATCTGGAACAGGCCCCCCATTCATGCGAGGCAGGGTTCCTCCCTAACCCAATTCAACTGTTACTTGGACAATTATGTGGGAATAGGAAATTCATCTCTGGAATGGCACTTATGTCTCTAATGGACACAGGCAGCCTGTAAATGGTTCATCTCCCAGGCCCTGCTTACACTAATTAAGGCAAAGAAAAATTTTCCTTTCTGCTGAGGTGAACTGTCTAATGAGACTAATTAATTAATTAAAAACACTAATTAAGGGTACCAAAATTTGTCAGAGATTTGGGGTGCATGGCTAGGCTTAAAGAGGCCCTTGTGGTCATTAGATTAGTACACACTATGTACCCATGTCTGCAGCACCAAGCTGACTCTTTAACACACCTGTACTTTGCTGCCTACACACCAAACAGCACTAGCCACTATGGCTGTACCACTTTTACAGTTTTTATCTGCAAGCCAAACCCAAAATTCCCTAGCATTCACTACAGAATCTACTTTCTAACAAACATTTCAAACATCCGTTTCATTATTTTTGGGTTGATCCCTTCCATCCACCAGTATGAGCAAAGTGCCAATTTCCTGATGCGCATTCAAATTATATCTTTTATTTTCTAACAAAGACACAGGTTTTTAGGGGTTCATCTAAAACATGTTTTTACAAATTCATAAAGCATGCAGTCTTAATTACCCTTTTTTGCAAATGGCATCTCAAACCTAGCCAATGAGAAAGGATAATCAATTAGTACAGTCTGATGCACCTGACTAATGTGTTATGCACACATGATCAAACGTGTACAGGAAACCACCAAATTCATCCTCAATGTACCAAGGAAATAATGTACACATTCTAGAAATGTATGCACTAAGTTCTCAAACCAATTACTTACATGACAATGGAAGAAGCTGTGGAGTTCCTTCTCAAACTGGCATCACTCTCCTTAATCTGCTTGTGCCCTCTCTCACTCATTCTGCCATCTTACAACCTCCATTTCAGCCAGCAATAAATGCTACTGCTGATGCATATGTTTGTGTCCATGTCTAGTATACCTCATGGTCAACTTCATCTTTTTCCCCTTAAATCAAAGTATTCCTTGAATTTCACTTCAATCTCTATGGCTGTTGCGGCCAGCTTGTCATCCTAGTAAACCGATGGTACCACAGACTCCAACAGGACTACTACTAACAGCTATCATGCCCTACACTTCCTCCCCAGCTGTTTCATAGCTATTCGTCTCAAAGTCATTAGAGCACATGCTGGTCACACACAAACAGCTGTACGGTCCTCTCTAAAGTAGTTTACATTTAGAAAAAGAAGTTATGTACTCAACATAATGTTCCATGTGAGTTGTTTATCTTGCCTTTATTCTCACTGATGGGTTCGGAGCCAATCCTCGGCTCCGACACAGCCAATAGCAAAGCTCAAGGTTTGCCCGTAGCTCGAGACCAAGCCCCTTATCCCATGATGCACTGCTGGATTTACCGCAGATCTTGTTTGCTGCGTGTATATATACCCCTGTAAGGGGTGCACTCCCCAAGAAGGAAGAAGAAGTAGTGAACAACTAGGATGATACTAGCCTCTAGTTCAACTGTCAGCCAGGAGGGGGATGGAGGGAGGGACGTGAGAATAAAGGTGAAATAAACAACTCACATGGAACGTTATGGTGAGTACATAACTTCTTTATGTGAAGTTGTTAAATCTCGCCGTTTATTCCCACTGATGGGTAGCGTCCCTAGCACCTGCAATCCTGGGTGGCTCACGGGAGTACATTTTTCAGGACCATAGAACCAAAAGAAGACCTGTCCCTGGAGGCCTTATCTACTTTGTAATGAGTGATAAAGGTATGAGGCTTAGACCAAGTGGCTGCAGCACAAATGTTATCAAGGGGCAATTTAGCTTGAAAAGCAGAAGACGTAGAAACGGCTCTGGCTGAATGAGCCTTTGCTTTGTGTGGCAAAGGTATGTTAACACTTGCATGAACAAATGAGATACAATCCGATAACCATTTTGAAAGGGTTGTTTTAGCCACTGGTCTACCTTTTCTGGTCTCCGAAAAGGATACAAAGAGTTGATCTGATTTTCTAATATCCTTAGTTCTATCAAGATAAAATCTGAGCTGTCTGTGTACGTCAAGTTTGTGCAGCATGTATTCCAGTTTGTTGGAATGGTTGGGAAAAATGACTGGCAACTCAATGACCTGATTGATATTAGACTCAGAACAGACTTTAGGCAAAAAGGAGGGGTTTGTTCTGAGAGATACTCTATCAGCATGGAAAATCATATAAGGAGGTCTGATAGATAATGCTTGAAGTTCTGACACTCTGCGGGCAGAAGTAATGGCCACTAGAAAAATAGTTTTCCAGGACAAAAATCTAAGATCACAAGATGATGCTGGTTCGAAGGGGGAATAATTATTTCAGATAGCATAAAATTCAAATTCCAGGGGGAATAAGGGACTTTGACAGGAGGTCTCATGTGAAAAACACCTTTGAGAAAAACCTTAGATAACTTATGGGCCATAATATTTAGCCCATCCAATCCAAGGTGGAAATTAGATATGGTGGCTAACTGAACCCGAATTGTGGCAGCTGCTGCTCCTTCCTTAAAAATCATTGTCAAAAACTCTAAAATGGACGACAAAGGAGCTCGGAAAGGGTCAATTTTTTTGTATACTCGCCCAAATGGAGAACCTTTTCCACTTACTGCGATACAGTTTTGTGGTGGATGGCTTATGAGAAGACAATAGAATTTGTAATCGAAACAAAGCACCCTGAACCACTGCTAGGTAGGCAAACAGATTTATTAAGCCGAACAGTTCACTCAATTAAATAACGCAGAAACAAATCACCAGAGTGAACTGTTCGGCTTAATAAATCTGTTTGCCTACCTAGCAGTGGTTCAGGGTGCTTTGTTTCGATTACTGGTTTGGCTTGCATCCTCCGTTTTTTGGTTACAATAGAATTTGTCTTGTGTCATCTGAGAGTGAATGAAGGCTGGCTACTTGGGGAAGTGGATCAGCCAAGCAGTCAGCTTAAGAGACCGCAATGAAGGATGGAGGTCCCCTGACTGGTGTGTCAGGAGGTCTGGAACAGGGCCCAGGATCCATGGATCCTCCACCAGATGATGGTGAAGAAAAGGGAACCAAATCTGTCAAGGCCAATGGGGGGCTATAAGGATAGCAGTCCTTCCCAGTGATTTTTGCTTTCTGTAAAAACCTGGGTATCAATGGATTTGGTGGAATGCATATAGGAGACCCGGGGGCCAGTCATGTAAGAGTGTGTCTCTCTGGGGATGTCCCAGAGGTGGTATTAGGGCAAAGTAGCTTATGCATTTGGTATTGATGTGACTGGCAAAGAGGTCGCAGCAAGGCTGGCCCCATTTGCGGAAAATCATGTCCGCAACGTGTTGGTTGAGAGACCACTAGTGAGGCAACAGGATTGCCCTACTCAGCTTGTCCGCTAACACGTTGGATTTTCCCGGGATGTGCATTGCTAACAGAAAACGCTGGGATGACACAGCCTATTGCCATACCCTGAGGGCTTCTCGACAAAGGGGATAAGACTTGCTTCTGCCCTGTTTGTTCTAGTACCAGACCACTGACATGTTGTCTGTCTGAATTGCAATTGTCCCTAGAGGAAGAGAGTCCTGGAAGTACTGCAACGCCAGAAGTACTGCTCTCAACTCCATAACACTGATATGCAGATGTGACTCGATCTGTCCATGTGCCTTGGACAGTCTTTCCCTGAAAATGCCCACCCTATCAGGGAAGCGTCCGTGGTCACAGTGGCTACTGGGGGGGGGCACAAAGGGTCTCCCTACTGTGACATGAAGAGACGTCAACCACCACCGAAGGTCTCTCTTGCAAGAGTTTGTGATAAGAATCATATGGTTCATTGGCAATTTCTGGCAAGACCATTGAGCGAACAGGATACATTGACGAATTTGCATATGCATCCTTGCGAGTGGAATGGCTAGAATTGTTGCCGTGATCAAACCTAGTACCTTCAAGACCTCTGCGGCTGTAGCTCTATTCTTTGACACCAATGAGTTGACGTGTTGGAGAAGAAGCGAGACCCTTTAAACTGGAAGATATAGAGTGGTGGTTGAGGTATCTAACTCTGCTCCTATAAAGACGGTATGCTGCGATGGCGACAAGGCAGACTTTTCGAAGTTGACTGTAATGCCTAAGTGGTGGCACAGTAGATTGTGTTGCCTGAATCAACTGATGCCTGGTTAGCGATGAGGAGCCAATCGTCTAGATATGGAAACACCTGGAATCCTAGAAGCCTCAGGTGAGCCGTGACCACTGCCATGCATTTGATAA